>NC_056748.1:1041242349-1041434849 GCF_019279795.1 Protopterus annectens
ACTACAAAGAAATTCTAGTTATTTTTTACATTTATTTCATTGAAATGTACTTCTTTAACACTTATAATTGTGCTATATAGCTAATCTACTACATTTTGCACTGTTATAAAGCTTTTATACTGTTTCATACTGTTTTAACTGTATTTTTCATTGCTAGATACTGCTTCATTACTCTAAATGCATTTTTACTAAATTACTTAAACTGTAAACTGCTTTTTTATACTGAGAGTTGTATTTTCTGTTTTCGACTGCTCTATCTGTGCTTTTTTGTGCATTTTTTGTGAGGCTTCTGTGTTCTAGTCAAGTATCATACAATTGATTTGCTTGCAGTTAAAAGCATTCTCCAGAGTCTCCTTCCTCCTTTATCTGTTTAAAACTTTCATTTAGTGGCTAGAGCTAGTAACTGTAATAGCTTCCCACCCGCTCTCCCTATTGGTGTCTTGGTGGCTTTGCAGTTGCCCACCCATACTGTAAATCTGACCTGGGACACTCCACCCAGTCGAGTGTCATTAGCTCATTCCACCCAATACAGACAGAACATTTGAGAAGGCCAACCCACTTTGGTTCTTAACCTTGAATTCTCTTCTGTTCCTGCTTTCTTCCTTTCCACTTTACTAAAAAAAAAAAAAATGCTAGAATCTCCTTGTGTTCTCAGTGTGCTTCTCAGCTAAGTATATTTTTGGGCACTTTTTAACTGTTCAGAGTTGAATAAAACAACTGAATTCAGTTCAGAATACAGTTGGAATAAATTACATTTATTTAAACTGCATTTGCTCTAATATTACACACTCAATATACCCCAGACGCTCTGACGTCGGGGAAGGTGCGACATCAGCCGAGGCCAGACACAGACTTTGGAATCCGGCCGACCGAAGGGCTGCCTGAGGCAGGACAACCCATATGTTATGACTGCAGATGCATCCTTGAAGGACATCAACTGAATTCAGTTCAGAATACAGTTGGAATAAATTGCATTTATTTAAACTGTATTTGCTCTAATATTACACACTCAATTGTGCTAGCTTGCACTGCACTTTAATTGTTTTTAGTGCTGTTTTAGCTGCTTTTCTGTAAAAAAAAAAAAAAAATTCTAAGCTTGTTTCCTGCCTTTCCTGTAACTAGTCTAGTCCAGATACAGATTTACTGTATCCAGGAATGTTAGTAAGCTTTTGAGCCCCCAAGCCTTTCTATGTTGGAGGGAAGCCTTCTTGCTCATCAGTGGGAGTGATAAGCACTAGGTAGCCTATCTACCACAAAAGGAGTGGTTTCTGGCCCAGAAATGGTAGTTTATTGGCCGTTTGGGCAGTTTTTCCATCTCTTTCAACTTTCTGGTTTAAAAGCCCACATTTGCGATTGTTTCCCACCTTTCCTGTAACTAGTCTAGTCCAGCTACAGACTTGCTGTATCCAGTACTGTTTGTAAGCTTCTGAGTGGTGTCAATTTTTCCCTTAGATCTGCTAATTCTCACCTCTCCTGCAATTTACTAGTTTACTAGCCTAGCACTTTACCAGACTTCTTGTAGCAATTATTGTAGCACACAAATGTGCTACCAGTACTAAACGTTTTACAAGGAAACGGCTCCAGTACTTATTATTAATGCTCACCCCTCCAGCCATGTCTAAAGGTCAGTTCCCTGTGTTTTCTCCTATTAACCTGGTGAACTTGGGCATCCTGAGGCAATGTAGCAACTGCCTCATGTACACCGACAACCATCTCCTCTTACCTCCCAACACTCAGACTTGCAAGAGATGCATTTCTATATCCAAACTGGAAGTCACGCAGTCTCCAGCCAAGACCAAAATAGCTGGTCAAGAGAAGGTCAACACTTGAACCACATCACATGGAACACACAGCCCTCCAGAACACACACCAGCACTACCTTCACATAAAAACACAAACCACACACCCACCTTCACAGAGGCTCTCAATAAAAATCTACCCAAACAGCAGAGACCTCCAAGTCAGAAACGCACTCGACCACCACAACACAACACTAATCACAAGACACACCTCTCCTAAACAGTGTGCCACTCAACCAAAACCCCTAAGGCAAAACAGTATGGCCAACACACTAGTCATAGGCGACTCTATAGTGAGGCACACTAATGTCCCACTCACTAGGTTGAATAAGGAGAAACTCACAGTCAGCTGCCTGTCAGGTGCCAGGATCCGACAGAATGCACACACTCAGATCCCTCAACAACAGGTACAAATATGACTCTGTCATTGTACATGTGGGTGTAAATTACCCGAGAGGTACCTCCCTGGATTACACAAAGACAGACACGATGGAGCTCTCAGATTATGTAGTCCAGGCAGGTATGATCCTAGCCCTGAGCAGCATCCTACCATCATCCAGGATGATATCACAGTACAAGCAGAAAATGATTGATTTCAACAATTGGCTAAGTTTCTGCTGTCATTCTCAGGGGATCCAGTACCTGTCTGCCTGAGATGACATGATTGATGGACCTTGATGCTTTGCCAGAGATGGCCTGCATCTGTCAACCCTGGGCTTCCAGATCCTGGCCAAGGCTCTTGCTACCACATACTGCCTTTTTAGGTGGTGTTCCAAAGACCAAATTACCACCATAACAGCGGCAAACAAATGCAATCTGAGGGTTATGCTGCTCAATGCTAGAAGTCTAGATCTCAAAATGCACTCACTTCAAGCACTCCTTAAAATAGAGAACATTCACATTTGTGCTGCAATAGAGACCTGGTTCAAGGCAGCAGAAAGCACCCCTGCACTACCAGGCTACAACTCATTCCACACCTTTAGGCCCCAGAACATGGACTGAAGCTCCAAAGGTGGTCGTGTTTACATATTCATAAAGGATGCGCACATCTCCAGACTGGTAGCCTAACATAACCCATAAGAGATACTTCAGGTGCAGTCAACATTGGGAAAGACAGCGATTCAGGTCACAGCCTGATACAGGTCCCCAACCATGTCCCAAGACTCACACTCCACATTCCTAAGAACCCCGGAGAATATTAAGGGCCAACCTAACAATCTCATTCTGGGCGACTTCAACTACCCCTCCATTAACTGGGAAAACTACTTATGTACCAGAATACTTGCCCGTTTCCTGGAATTCATTAATTCCAATGCCCTGGACCAGCTCATTCTTACTCCCACTTAAGGAAGCAACATCCATGACCTGGTCATTACTAACATGGGCGACCACTGCACTACAGCTATAGTCAACTCCTGCCTTGTTAGATCCTACCACAAACTAATCACCTTGAAAATCCACGTCCCTCCCACCCCACCCCCGCAAAGGTAACCACTATGAAAAACTTCTCCAAAGCCAACTTTGGGCTCCTAAAAAAGTACAGTTTGTACCTACCATAAATGTAGATGTCCGATAGGTATGCATCTGCAGTCCTTACATATGGGTTGTCCTGCCTCAGGCAGCCCTTCGGTCGAACGGATTCCAAAGACTGGGTCCGGCGTCGGCTGATGTCGCCCTCTCCCCGACGTCAGAGCGCCTGGGGTATAAAAACGTCAGCCGACGCCATCTTCCTCAGTTTTTCTTGCCCCAGATGCCAAGTGCCCTCTAAGGAAGGCTACAGTTGGAGAGATGCAAAAAATTCCAAACATGCACAGTAATATAAAACAAATACACCATAATAGATCACCCCAGCTAGCTATAAGAGGGATAAGTACCCAGGAAATACCACAGAGGGGAAGGAGGGAGAGTAAACATGACTGCAGATGCATACCTATCGGACATCTACATTTATGGTAGGTACAAAACTGTACTATGTCCCTTCAAGGATGCATCTGCAGTCCTTACATATGGGTAGAATACCATAGCCAAGCTGGGGGTGGTAGGATCTAAGAAAGGGATGGTGTAGCTAAAATGCCCTGCAGGACTGCCGTAGCAAAGCCTGCTCTGGATCTGGAATATAAGGGTAAGTTGTAATGCTTGGAAAATGTATGCACGGAGCTCCGTGTAGCAGCTTCTAAAATGTCCTTGGTAGCCACCCCTCTTAAGAAGGCTGTGGAGGTGGCTGTGGCTCTGGTGGAATGAGGTCTAATGTTAGCTTGCACGGTTTTGCCATGAAAAGAGTAACAGAATCGAATGCAATTCCCTATCCATTTTGAAATTGTCTGTTTGGAAATTGCTTTTCCTTGTACCCCAGCAGCATATGCTACAAATAGCTGGTCAGATTTTCTGTAAGTCTTAGTTCTGTCCAAGTAGTAGCGCAACTGTCTGTGAATGTCCAGGGTATGCAGAAGCTTCTCCCCTTTGTTCTGTGGATTTGGAAAGAAGGTAGGCAGGTGAATAGCTTGGTTCAGTGAGACCCTGGATATCACCTTTGGCATGAATGAAGGATTGGTTCTCAGTGAAACTTTGTCCTGATGAAAAATAAGAAATGGTTGTACTGCCATGAGGGCCTGCAACTCAGATACTCTTCTTGCTGAGGTTATGGCCAGAAGGAAGGCAGTCTTCCAAGACAGGAACTGTAGTTCTGAAGATGCTGCTGGTTCAAAGGGAGGTAGAGTTAATTTTTCCAACATGAAGTTAAGGTCCCATGTAGGCACTGGTGGTTTCCTTGGAGGATTGATGTTTTTAACTCCCCTTAGAAACTGCCTTAGTAGAGGATGAGAAAAGACAGGTGGATCAGTATTGTATTCTGCTGAAATTGCTGAAGCATGAATTTTTATGGAAGAGTAAGAAAGGCCATTGTGGAGCATTTCTGCCAAGTATTCCAGGATATGTGACAAGTTCATCACTGTTGCATCTAGGCCCTTTGTGGTGCTCCAAGTCTTGAAATCTTTTCCATTTTGCTGAATATGCCTTTCTTGTGGAAGGCCGGCGAGCTTCCATGATGATGTCCTTCACCGTCTTGGATAGCTTATCCTGGTGAGGAGTCAAGGTATTCTCCAGGCTGTCAGCTGCAAGGTTTTCAGGCTGGAGTGCAGAGTTTTGTAATTGTGTTGTGTCAGAAGAAGTGGCCATTGTTGTAGAGGCCACGGTTTCGTGCGTGACATGCTCCTTAAAAGTGGGTACCAGTGCTGTCTGGGCCAGTCCGGAGCTATCAGAATCACTTTGGGCTGCTCTGTCCTGATCTTCAGTAAGACCTTGGTCATTAATGGAAGAGGTGGGAATGCATACACTGTTAGAGTATTCCAGCTGAAAGAGAGGGCGTCCACTTTCCATGCTTGTGGGTGGTATGTCCTTGAGCAGAATTTCTTCAGCTGATGGTTGTGTTGGGAGGCAAAAAGATCTATGTCCGGCCTCCCCCATGATTGTGTTATCTGAAGGAAGATGTCTGGGTGCAGCATTCATTCGTGTGGATCCATGATATTTCTGCTTAGGCTGTCCGCCAGTATATTGTCTTTTCCTGGCACAAACTGGGATTGCAGCTCTATACTGAGTTTTAGGGAAAGTTCCCAAAGATTCATTGCCAGCCTGCAAAGAGGGTAGGAATGAGTACCTCTTTGCTTGTTTATGTACCACATAACTGTGGTATTGTCTGTCCTTATTAGCAGGTGTCCTTGATGCAGAAAATGTTTGAAGGCCTCGATTGCATGTATCGCCGCCAGCATTTCCTTTTGGTTTATGTGCATGCGCAATTCTTTCTGTGACCATAGTCCTTGGATGCATCTGCCCTCCATGTGTGCTCCCCATCCATGGTCTGAAGCATCCGTTGTAATGGTTTGGCTGATTATTGGTTTGCTGAAGGGCAGACCCCTGTTTGACTGGCTTGCTTGAGCCCACCACAGAAATTCCTTTTGAAGGCATGGAATGAGTGGTATCAAAGCTTCTATGCTGTGACTGCTGGCACCATAAACTCCTTGGTTACCACTGTAGTTTCCTCATATGTAGCCTTGCTTGTGGAATCAGAAGAATGCAAGATGCCATGTAACCCAGGGCCTGCAGGATTTTCCTTGCAGTCAGCTGAGTTTGTTTTGTCAGATTTTCGAAATAATCCGGTAGTTGTCTGTTTTTCTTCCATGAGAAAAGCCATTTGGGTGGTTGTATCTAGTTTCGCACCCAGAAAAATTATCCTTTGGGATGGAACAAGTCTTGATTTGTGAATGTTGACTGTATATCCCAAAGCCTGAAGTAGGCGGATGGCATAATTCAAGTGTTTTACCAAAGTTTGTTGGCTGTCTGCTTGTATAAGGCAGTCGTCCAGATATGGGTATATTTGAATCCCCTGAAGTCTGCAGTGTGCAACTACTGATGCCAGGCATTTCGTGAATACTCTGGGTGCAGTAGATAAGCCAAAGGGCAATGCTGAGAATTGATAATGCTCTGAACCTGCTAGAAATCTGAGGTGTCTTCTGCAACTTTGTCTGATAGGGACATGCAGGTATGCCTCCTTAAGGTCTAGAGTTACCAGCCAAGACCCCTTGCCCAGCATGGGAAGGAGTTGCTGTAGGGTCAGCATTTTGAATTTTGGCACAATGAGATAAGTATTCAGTGCGGACAAGTCGAGAATAGGCCTCCATTGTTTTTCTTTTCTTGGGACAAGGAATAGTCTGGAATAAAATCCTTGGCCTTGTTCTGTGAGAGGAACCTTTTCTATAGCTTTCATGTGCAATAGGTTGGAAATTTGTTTTAAAGCCTCTGCCCTTTGATTCGGTGGCAGGTTTGGCATGCCTTTTCTTTTTGGTAATGTATGAAAATGGAACCTGCATCCTTTGTCTATTATTTGCAGTGTCCATTTGTCCCTTGTAATACTGTGCCAATTTTTTGAGAATAAAGATAGCTTTCCACCCAAAGGTGCTTCCAATTGAGCCCTGGTTGGCGGGGTCAAGGTAAAGTCATTGATTCTGTCCTTGTGGAGACGTTGTAGGTCCTGCACTACCTCTCTGGTTAGGAGGCTGCCATTGACGTCCTGTGTAGGAGCCTCTAGCTTGCCCTCTACCTCTGGCACGCCTGTTCTTGCCTCTTTGAAATCTCTCTGTGTCTGGGAAGGACCAATTCTTAGAGGGCCAATTTCTGCTGAATCTTGGTGGTTGGACCTGGAGAAAATCTTTGACTGTCTGTACAGACTTAGCCTTTTCCTCAAATTTCTTTAAGACCTCCTGAGCAGTGGAGCCAAATAACTTTTGCTTTTCCAGTGGAGCATCCAGAAGCTTTGCTTTAACATGATCTGGCAGAGATTGTTCCTTCAGCTAAGCATGCCTACGTATGACTGCACCTGTCATTGCTGACCTACATGAAGCTTCCAATGCATCATAACCACACTGCAAGAAATGGTTGCTAACCTGTTGGGAGTTATGTACCAGATCCTGAAGTGACTTGCGATCTAGGGGTTCAGGTGAAGACAGTTTTTTATGCAATTCATCTAACAAATACTGTTGGTACTGTATCATATGGAATTGACAATTTAATGCCCTCATAGAAAGAGTGGAAGAAGTATACACTTTTTTACCCCATCTCTCTAAAGCCCTGGACTCCCTTTCAGAGGGGAGTGGATTTTTAGTAGTGGCAGATGCGACCCCTTTAGGGCCCTGGGAAAGAGTTTCAGGGTCAGCAGAGTGGGCCTTGTAAAGGAAATGATGTGAGTCCGGGACCCTGTAGTACCTATCGGGATTGACAGGAGCCGGAGGAAGGGAGTCAGGGGTAATGCTAGACTCAGAATACAAATCATCAATGACATTCAAAACAGGAGGAATAGCCAAAGGTCTATGCTGAGGTAAATGCAAAAAAGTTCTTAATCTCTTCCTGGAATCAGAGAATTCCTGGCCCTGCCATTTGAAATGCTCTCTCATGGAGTGAAGGGTCTCCCCAAAGGACAGCTCTTCAGGAGGGGAGGCAGAGGGAATAGATTCCTCTGCATCAGAATCCTCGAGGCGAAAGGCCTCCTCCTGGTAGTCTGAAAGAGCAGAGCCATCTGAGGCCTCATCAGAGGACTGGAGATCAGTGGGCTCAACCCTGGGCCTTTTGTCTAGAGGAGGTTGAGAGCCCCTGTCCGGATGTGGCTGAGAGCCCCTAATTAAGGAAATAAGGTCCTCAGCTAAACTTAATCTGTGAATCTGTAGTGGATCCCTGAGGAATAGCCTTGGGAGGCAGAGATTTTGGCTGTTTAGCAGCTTTAGCCCTTGTGAATGCCTTTATGGACATGGATGCAGGAGGCCTGGATGCTCCACGTGCTGGCGTAGTTTTGTCTAGGGAAATGGTGTCGGATGTTTCCGGAACACCGGTTTCTGAGGGAAATTCTATAACAGACTCAGAAGAGGCCTCAGGGGCCGAGGTTGTTGGTTGTGCGGTTTCGACGGTCGGAAGTACCAAGGACTCTGTTTCAGCCGAGACAGAGACACTCGCGGTAGGCCTAGGCGTGGTTTCAGCCGAAACCACGGTCAGCGTGTGTCAGTCCTTGTCCTTCCGTTTTTTGGTTAAATGAGAAGTCGGAGTCTCCGACGGCATACTGTAACAGTAACTAGCCCCAAAAAATTCCTCTGCAAACTCCGCCCGACACCTAAGAGTGCGTCGGTTGAAGGAAGCACAGGCTATACAGGCCGAGACGTCGTGGTCTGGGCCTAGGCAGGGGAGGCAGTAAGAATGGAAATCCTTATGAGGTACTTGTTTCCCACAAGTTAAGCAATTATTAACTTTAAGCGTTTGACCTGACATCGGCTGAGGCAAGAAAGAGTCCCCAACGGGGTACTTAGCTTTTGAAGTCTTCGGTAGCTGAAGTTACAGGAGCTGGCCGACCGGCACTTGCGAACTGCTTCTGCTTCGGGCACCACGCGGCAATTAAGACTGGGGAAGATGGCGTCGGCTGACATTTTTATACCCCAGGCGCTCTAACGTCGGGGAGAGGGCGACATCAGCCAACGCTGGGCCCAGAATTTGGAATCTGGCCGACCGAAGGGCTGCCTGAGGCAGGACAACCCATATGTAAGGACTGCAGATGCATCCTTGAAGGACATCAGAGGTAGCTAACTTCAAAGCACCCATGCAAATGAAGAAGAGTTGCATGACCACCAAATCATACACCAATGCACTGTACAAACACGTGCACAAATGCATGGATCTCGCCATACCAAACAGAACCAAGCCGCTCTTCTACAAAAAAGGAAGCCAGTATGGTGGTCCTCTGCCATAAACAATCTCTACAACAGGATGAGAAAACTGATGTGGAATAAGGCTAAGTCCCAAGACTGGAAAACTCCCTTATCAGCATCAACAAAAAGTTGAGATCTCTCATCAAATCCTCTAAAGCTAACTATGAAAACAGAATTGCAGCAGATAGTAAAGACAACCACAAGGCCTTCTATGGCTATGTAAAGAATTTCCACAGAAATACCCAGATTTGCTCTGAGCTACTTCCATACCAAGCCAACAGATACTGCCAATATACTGGCAGACAGATTCAGTGCCAACTTTACCCTCCCCCCCCCCCCCAAACGTCCAACTACAATACCAGAAGATTGCCAGGCACCCAGTATTACTGCTGCACATGTTAAAACAGCACTGTCCAAAGCCAAGAATATGGCTTCTATGGGACCTGACAATATCCCTGGTTGTGTTCTACATGAACTACAGAGTGAACTGGCAACTCACCTGTGTGCCCTGTTCAATCACAGCCTCATCTCAGGCTTTGTCCCTACTGAATGGCGCACTGCTACAGTCATCCCTCTCCACAAAGGAGGAGCGACTACAGACCCTGGGAACTATGGCTCGATTAGCCTGATGAGTCTGACATGCAAAGCTATGGAACGCATCATCATGGACCTAATAAACAAGGATATATGGAATCTTCAAACTCTGGATCCCACATAGTCTGGTAAAGGGTATATCATGCCTGCTCAACTTGTTCAACTTCTTTGAGTCAGTCACCAGAGCTGTAAATGAAGGCAAAGTGGTTCATACTGCCTACCTTGATCTGGCCAAGGCCTTTGATATCATTCCCCACTCAGGAATCATATAAAAACTTACTAAGCTAGGCATCAACCCCTATATAACAAGGTGGGTTGCAAAATGGCTCACAGATAGAACCCACAGTATGAAAGTAATGACTCCAAGTCAGACTGCCGACTAGTCACTTGTGGAGTCCCACAGGGTTCGGTCCTGGGTCCTCTCCTGTTTGACATCAACTTCTCTGAAGTCCAGGCCAACACGAAGGGACTCTGGCTGACCAAGTTCACAGATGATTGCAAGTTGGGAGCTATTATTAACTCCACAAGTGATGTTGACATCCTACAGAATGGCTCACTGAGACCAACGACTGGTGTAAGAACCATGGCCTTAAGCACAATGCCAAAACATGTATCATCCCCTTTGGGAAAAACCCTGTTCCCATGAATTATCACATCGATGGTAGTCCACTGAACACAGAAGGCGTTAAAAGAGACCTGGGAACACAGGTTGACAGCAACCTCTCTTTTGATCACCACATTGCCACCGTGGTCAGAAAGTCCTTCTGTGTGGCACATCTCATTACTAAGAGTTTTGCATCCAGGAAGAAAGAGGTCATTGTCTCCCTCTACTCTTCCCTCATTAGGCCAATTATCAAGTACAATGCCCCACTTGGTATGTACCTCATTAGACACCTGCAACAACTGGAGAGGCCATAAAAGTATCTCACAAAGAGGATCCTAGGCCTTAAACACTTGTTCTATACGGACAGACTCTATTCTCAGTCTCATATCGCCTACTTAGAGGCTCTATTTGACTTATACAGCCATATCTGACCCAGCTCTGTTAGAAATGCTACACATAAAGAAATCCCAATCCCTCCGCACCACACGCTCCGGAGATCTTAACCTCATTACCATAATCAACAGAACGTACTGGAGGGACAGGTTCATAACTCAGAGACTGCCCATGGTATGGAATAGACTTCCCATACATATCAAGCATAGCACCTCGTTGACCCTCTTCGGGAGAAATCTTGAGGAGTGGATGGAAAATAAAAAAATTCACCCCGGGGATAACTCTAGTGGCTCTACTCGACAAAGGCACTGGGAACTAAGGTCAGGTGGCACGATGTCAGGGTAATCCTATGGCTAGGCTTGTAAAGGCCCCAGGGCCATTAGCCTAGTACACACCTATGAACATTTATATCACACAGACATATATATATATATATATATATATATATATATATATATAGTGTGTATATCTATACAAATATATATATATATATATATATATATATATATATATATATATATATATCGGTTTACTATTGTAAGATCAAATGTGAATTAGTTGAAAAGTCATACGATCGAAAACTAACATCGCGGATAATCACAGCAAACACGCAAAATGTCTAATAACAAAACACTGAATCTCCCTACCACACCAAACTCAAATCAAGCACCAACATGGGTCCTGAAAGGGGGGCAAGTTCAGACAGCTCAGAATAGACACTCTCAGCTTTACACAATGCTGATGTGTAATTTCAAGTGCTCATGTTTCTGTGTTCAACCAATTAACATTCGCTCAGTCATCATTTGACCAAGTTAAGGTAAACCACATATATATATATATATATTATATATATATATATATATTATATATATATATATATATATATATATATATGTATGTGTGTGTAGATATATATATATATATATATATATATATATATATATATATATATATATTAATAAAATGTGTGTGCGTGTGTATGTATGTGTATGTACAGATCTAATTTACAAACTCTAAGTTTCAAAACTTTGAAATGCTAATAGTCGAGACTATAAGATTGAAGTTTTGAAACTTCGAAACTGTAATAAAAAAAAATACACTTTTTTATGTCTTTTGCAAGGGGCAAGCCACCATGCACCCCCTACACCCCCTGCTAAATAAATATACAAACTCTGAGATCGCACTACAGTGAGGGAAACTGTAAACTTCCCGTTCTGCTCTGAGAATAAATACATATATATATTACACACTATATATATATATATATATATATATATATATATATATATATATATATATATGTATATAAAACCACAACGGGGTGTAGGAGTGGAAAAACGACTTGGGAGCCGATGTACTACAACCCAAAACAAAATTTAATTGACAGAGTCCACAAAACACACACACATACATACATACATAGTGGCTATAAAGAGTTTACACACCCTTGTTAAAATGCCAGGTTTTTGTGATATAAAAATATGAGACCAGAATAAATAATTTTAAAACGTTTCCCACCTTTAATGTGAACTATAACCTGTACAATTCATTTGAAAAACAAATTTAAGGGAAAGAATATAAAAAATAAAAAACATACATTAAGCTGGTTGCATAACTGTGCACACCCTTAAACTAATACTTTGTTGAAGCACCTTTTGCCTGATGCACTAACTGATCTTAAATTGTTTTCTCAGAAATTAGATCTGAAACTTACTTTTTGTGACTCTTTGAACATTCAGCAACAAAAATGCAAACGTAAAAGTACATTTATCCTTAATAGTCACCCTACAGTCTGCGCATTTAATAATGTTTGTGAAATGCATATAAGGAGTTTGTATGAATAAGACAAAATGAACAAACTTTATAATTTAACAGTAGATGAACGTAAAGCTCTAACAGAATTAAAAAATAATGATGAAATTGTTATAGAAGAAGCCGACACGAGTGGCACAACTGTGTTAATGAATAGGTTGGACTATTTTTCAAGTTTAAATGTATTATTGTCTGATGTGGATACTTTTGTAGAAATTACTTGTTTAGATATTAATCAGATAATAAGCCAGTTTAATATGACTATTTATGATCTGCAAATGATGAGTGATATTGATTTAAATGCATTTAACTATTTTCCAGTATCTGCACCAGTTATACAAGTCTTATATGGTCTCACAAAAATTCACAAATCACTGGAAAAACCGCCCATGAGACCAATAGTCTGTGGGCGTGGTTGGCTCACTGAGCCTATTTCTATCTATTTACAGAACACTCTTTCTCCTTATTTGAAGTATGTAAAGAGTTGTATCAAAGACACCCCTAATCTTTTGACTGAAATGAGTTTGTGGTTTCACAATATGAATGTTTCTGATTTCGTTACGGTTGTGATGGATATAAAATCCCTCTTCACTGTTATTCCCAACCAGTATTGGGAGGCAGCAATTAGAAGGTTGTTATGTGAAAAGGGAATACTACCAGAACGCCAGATTGAAACCATGTGTGAAGCACTGGAGGTTGTCCTTGAAAACAACATTTTTACATTTAATAATAAGTATTACTACCGGGTATGTGGAGTAGCAATGGGCACTTCAGTGGCTAATACCTATGCAACACTGGTTCTGAACAACTGGGAATGTGAAACAATTTTTATTATACCATGATCCCCCCAAAACGTGCACGCTGATTGGCCAGCGTGCCCGTTGTAAATCGAGTTATACTAATGGAAAAGGTCCGTCGCCGGACTTTTTCCATTAGTATAACTCTTTTTTTTTAAACACTGTCTCGCTATGTTAAATGGGTTTAACATAGCGAGACAGCTTTAAAATAAGCAACGGAGATCTCCGTTGCTTATTTTAAAGCTGTCTCGCTATGTTAAACCCATTTAACATAGCAGGCAGTGTTAAAACAACGAGAAAGCAAGATCTCCGTTGCTTTTTAATCGCTATGTTAAATGAGTTTAACATAGCGAGACAGTTTTAAAATAAGCAACGGAGATGTCCGTTGCTTATTTTAAAACTGTCTCGCTATGTTAAACTCATTTAACTTAGCGAGACACTAAAAGCAACGGAGATCTTGCTTTCTCCGTTGCTTTTGACAACTCTGATGTACCGCGCAGGCGCGCAGTGCGTCAGAACTACGCCGGATGCCAGACATCTGCGGAAGGGCAGTAAACAGGCATTATACTATGCCATTATTTAAGAAAAGTAACAGTTTCTTTTCTTAAATAATGTCATATAATAGCAATAACCGCCTGGGTGTGGGTAATGCTAAATTTACCCACGGTTGGCTTTGTTTGGTCCCTCGGGCTTCGCCCTCGGGACCAAACCACGCCAACCGTGGGTAAATTTAGCATTACCCACACCCAGGCGTGGGTTATTGCTATAATAATGATATACATTTATCTAGTAAGATCTGTTTTTCAAACGTTTTGTGGATTGTGTGTTTTTTATTTGGAAAGGCAACATACTTTAGAAATAGAAATGGGAATGCTGAGGAAACACCATCTATTCCTGATGCCAATACATATTTACTGTATGTAACAGCGTACAATAGAACCACTCCACATACACAGAAAATAATTTCTGATAATTGGCCTATATTACAAGCTTTGCCGGAATTAAGAAAGATTACTTGTTTCACACCTAGATTTGCTTATAGAAATAGCATGAACCTCAAACAACAGTTGGGCTATAAAGATTTTAAGGAGTATTGTAAGTCTGTAAAAATTAGCAAACTTGGTACTTTTCCATGTCATAATTGTTGCTGCTGTAACCTTATTGTTAAGGACATGAATTATTTTTCCTAACAAACCGGAAGGAGGTTTGATTTTAAATGTGCTGCAACATGTAATTCAACACTGTCTATTTGGCCACATGTAAACAATGTACCAGTTTCTATGTAGGTAAATCAAATAGAAGTCTAAAAGACAGAATAATTGAGCATAATTCTGACATTAGATGCAAACTACTGACGAATGCTTTAGCCAAACATATACATGAAACTGGTTCAACACATAGCTTTATTTTTAAGGTTATAGACATCGTTAATAAAGCTAATAGACGGGGAGACATAAATAATAAGTTAGAAGTGAGGGAATATAAATGGATTATTTTGTTGTCTGCAGACCAAATACCTGGCTTGAATCAGATGGTATCTTTAAACATAGACATAAGTGTTTGCATTAACTTTGTTTTATATATATATATATATATATATATATATATATATATATATATATATATATATATATATATATGTATATATATATACACATACATACATTTTTTGTTAAATGTCATAAGAGTCTTTTATCTTTTTAAGATAAATTAATGGATGTTATTGGCTGTGATGTGTCTGATATTGTATAAATTGGATTCTAGTAGGATGTGGTGTCAGCACTGATTAAGGGTTTTTGACATGAAAGCTTTGTTGTTGTTTTATTAAACTTTTACACTACTCAGTTCATTGCTTTTTATTACATTATCTGTTCGATCTGCGTTTCACTTGAATTCCTGATTGCCCCCCCCCATCTTTTTTTTTTTTTTTTTTTTTTACAAATAATAAGGGCAAATAGATTACACAAAAAAGCAGGATGAATTGCACTTCTCTACCCAAACTACTTCAATTTCACAACCTACTATAACCCCATTCCAGTTTTTGGTAATGCTGAATTATTTATAACCCTCCTAAGAGTAAATAATGCTGAAAGTCTTTGTATTGCTGTACTCTACATCCCCCACCAGTCAGAATATACCAGTACCAGAGAATATCCTATGCTGGCTATCAAATACATTTTTTTTTATGAAACAATTACCTTAGGTGATGTTAATATCAACTGGTTAAACCTCATCACTATCTCCCCTACAAGCATAAACCTCTTCAATTTCTCTTAACTCATCTCTACCAAAACAATACGACAAAAAGTCCAACCAAGACTCCATCCTTGATTGGACTTTGGTTGCAAACCCTACTAAATATACTCAATCAGGTACTCTCTCAAACACACTTACCATCCAACTCCAAGCCTTTACAAGCAGAAAATTTTCTCAAATAGCTAAAGAACACCAATACATAACCACCTGTAACCTATACAATTGCAGTAAAGACTCATTCAGAAATGTACTAAAATGCATGGATTGGTCCTTCCAAAAAAAACTACACCTTTACATACAGTAAATTACTTTAACACAATATTAACAGATATCCTCAAATGTGTACCCCCCTTTACAACAAAAGGAATCAAAGGTAACCATGTTCCTTGGCTACCAAAGTCAACTAAACATCTTATGGGCGATAGTGACACAGCATGGAAAAACTGGCTTAAGTATAAAACCAATCAGTTACAAAACTTCAGGTTATCTATGCAATCAAACCAAAATATAAGGTAGATGTTAGAGTGTATTCACTGTTGCAGTTATTACATTTGGGTAATCTGCTGGCAGGTTGCCCTCAGTCAGCCTGAATTCCAAAGTTTTGGGTCCTGTGTCGGTTGGTGTCTCCTCTTCCATGACGTCAGGTCGTCAGGGGTATAAAACATGCAGCCGACGCCATTTTCTTTAGTTTTTCTTGCCCCAGATGTCAGGTGCCCCAAAAAGGTAGCAAAAAATAAATATATATATATATATATATATATATATATATATATATATATACACACACACACACACACATACACATGCATCAATATTAACTTTACCTTCATCTACAAGCAAATACACCACATAGGTTGTAGAAGATAGAGAAGGAAAGATAAACTCCAGAATGAAAGGGGGATGGCGGGAGGGTAACCTGGACTGCAACAGTGAATACACTCGAACATCTACATTTATGGTAAGTGTACACAACTGTACTATGTTCTTCGTGTTTCACTGTCGCAGTCATTACATTTGGGTAGAATCCCAAAGCTATGGTTGGCAGTCTGGAGCTAAACAGCATTAGGTGCGGCCATAAGGCCCTGCAGAACTGCAGTGGCAAAGCCTGTCCTGGACTTAAGAGTAGAGAGGCAAATGATAATGCTTTGTAGAGGTGTGAATAAAACTTCAAGTAGCAGCCTCTAGAATGTCTTTGGTTGGTACTCCTCTGAGAAAGGCTGCTGAAGTAGCTGCAGCTCTGGTGGAATGACACCTAATGCCCTTGGGCACAGGTTTACCATGGTGTAAGTAGCAGAAACGAATGCAGTGGCTTATCCACTTTGAAATAGTCCGCTTTGAAATAGCCTTTCCTTCTGATCCTGCCGCATAGGTCACTAGTAATTGCTCAATTTTTCTTAGAGCTTTAGTCCTGCTCAAGTAGAATCTTAGCTGTCTGTGTGTGTCCAAGGAATGCGGAATTCTCTCCCCCTTATTCTGTGGATTTGGATAAAAGGTTGGCAGATGAATAGTTTGGTTAAGAGCCACACTGTAAACCACCTTAGGCATAACTTTAGGATTTGTCCTCAGAGACACCCTGTCTGGGTGAAATATGATAAAAGGCTCAACAGCCATGATGGTCTGTAGCTCTGAAACTCTTCTTGCGGAAGTAATTGCTAGTAGCAGAGCTGTTTTCCATGATAAGAACTTTATATCAAAGGTAGCAGCTGGTTCAAATGGAGGCAGGGTGAGCTTTTCCAACACATAATTGAGGTCCCATGCAGGTATTGGTGATCTTCTAGGAGGCCTTAAATTTTTGGCTCCTCTAAGATACTGCTTTAGTAAAGGATGCGAAAAGATTGGTGGCTCTGTTTTGTAATGAGCCAAAATGGCAGAGGCATAGATTTTAATTCATGAGAAAGATGGGCCTTTGTTCAGCATCTCAGTCAAGTATTGTAATATCTGAGGAATATTTGGTTCTGCTGTATCAGTTCCTTTTGATTCCAATCACAGAATCTCTTCCATTTATCAGCATAAGATTTTCTAGTACTAGGCCTTCTGGCTTCCAAAATGACATCCATCACAGCTTTACCAAGAGGTGTTGTTTGTATAACTACATGATCAGCCATGCTGCCAGGTTCAGTGTCTGGAATTGATTGTGCAGGATCCGATTGTTTTGCTGGGACAGTAGTTGAGGTCTTTGAGGTAAGGTCCAAGCTGGGTATTGACACAAGTTCCTTAGGATTGGGTACCAGAACTGGTGGGGCCAGTCCGGAGCAATTAATATCATCTTTGGTTTCTCTTGTCTGACTTTTAGGAGGACCTTGGGAAGAAGAGGCAGAGGAGGAAAGGCGTAAACTGATAGGTTTTTCCAACTGATGGATAGGGCGTCCACTTTCCATGCTTGTCTGTGATATGTCCTTGTGCAGAATATTTTCAATTGATAATTTTGAAAAGAGGCAAATAGATCCATATCTGGGCTCCCCCATTTCTTTGTTATCATGCTGAAGACTTGTGGATCTAGTTTCCACTCGTGAGGATCCATAAGGTTTCTGCTTAAATCGTCTGCCAGCGTGTTTTGCTTTCCTGGCAGGAATTGAGCTTGAAGATGTATTTGGTAAGTCAAAGCTGTGTCCCACAGTGCCATGGCTAATCTGCAAAGGGGGTATGAGTGTGTGCCCCCCTGCTTGTTTATATACCACATGACCGTGGTGTTGTCCGTCTTTATCAGTAGGTGTCCTGGATGAAGTAAGTCCTTGAAGGCTGTTAGGGCATTTTTAACAGCTATCATCTCTTTCTGGTTGATATGTAGATGCATTTGTTTTGGGGTCCATATGCCCTGAATGCATCTTCCCACCATGTGGGCCCCCCAGGCATAATCTGATGAGTCTGTTGTTAAGGTTTGGCTGGCAGGGGGAAGAGTGAAGGCCCATCCCATGTTTTAGTGACATGTCTTTGCCCACCATAGAAACTCCTGTTGTAGGCAGGGAATGAGAGGAATCATTGTTTCCAGACTGTAAGAACGTTGACTCCATAAATTTTTAGGTACCACTGAAGTTTCCTCATATGCAGTCTTGCATATGGAATCAGTAGGATGCAGGATGCCATGAAGCCCAAAACCTGCAGAATTTGTCTTACAGTTAACTGGGTTTTTGTTGCCATCAGTTTGAAGTAGTCAGTTGCCTTTGCTTGTCTGGCTTGAGGTAAGCCATCTGGGCAGTTGTATTCAAGCTTGCACCCAGGAATGTTATCTTTTGAGAGGGTACCAGTTGTGATTTCTTTTCATTTATTGTGTACCCTAGGCATGTTAGAAGCCTTTTCACAAACGCCAGGTGTTGAAGAAGAATGCCCTTGTTCTCTGCTTGTATGAGACAGTCGTCCAAGTAAGGATATACTTGTATACTTCTTTGTCTGCAAAATGCAATTACTGGTGCCAGGCACTTTGTAAAGACCCTGGGCACAGTAGATAAGCCAAAGGGCAGTGCAGAAAATTGGTAATGCGTTAAGCCAGCTTTGAATCTGAGGTATCTTCTGCATGATTGTCTTATTGAGACATGCAGGTATGCCTCTTTTAGGTCTAATGTCACCAGCCAAGCATTCTTGCCCAGCATGGGCAGAAGCTGCTGCAAAGTCAGCATTTTGAATTTTGGAATGTCCAGGTATGTGTTCAAAATCGATAAATCCAGTATTGGCCGCCAGGCCTTGTTCCTTTCTGGGTACCAAGAACAGTCTTGAGTAAAAACCTTGTCCTTTTTCCTGTTCTGGTACTGGCTGAATGGCCTTCATATCCATGAGGGACGTAACCTGTTTCTGTGCATTTGCCCATTGATTTTTTGGCAGATCTGGCCAACCGTTTGCCATTGGCAGAGTATGGAAATGGAATCTGTATCCCTGTGCTACTATGTTTAGCAGCCACTTGTCCTGTGTTATTAACTGCCAATTTTGAGCAAAAAGTGCTAATTTTCCCCCTAAGGGAGCTGCCAAAATATAAGTGCTTGGTGTAGGCAGAGGGAAGTCATTGGGACTGTTTTCTGTAGGTTTGCACTTTATCTCCTCCAGATTTGGAGGTAGAAGTGTCCCATTGCTTTGACCTGTATGAATCTTGGGCCTGGTATCTGGAACCCTTAGGGCGTCTGGATTTGCCCCTTTGAGCTCTGTCTGACACAGGAAAGGACCAAGTTTTTGTAGGCCAGTGTCTACTGAATCTTGGTGGCTGCACTTGTAAGAAGTCTTTTACAGTTTGCATAGACTTAGCTTTGTCTTTCATTTTCTTTAAAACCTCTTCTGCCTTAATACCAAACAGAGTATCATGCTGTAAAGGTGCATCTAGCAGTTTAGCTTTAACATACGGCAAATTTTGTTCCTTTAACCAGGCATGCCTCCTAATCACAGATCCAGTAACTGCGGCCCTGCAGGAGGCCTCTAAGGAATCAAAAACACATTGCAAAGTATGCTTTCCAACCTGTTCAGCTGCATGCAATAATTCCTGCAATTCTTTATTTTCTGCACATTCAGAAATCAACATCATTTTCTGTTTCAGCAATCCCATAACATGTTGTTGATACTTGAGCATATGAAATTGACAGTTTAAGGCCCTAATTGCCAAGGTTGCAGATGTATAAACCTTTTTTCCCCATCTGTCCAGTGCCCTTGAATCTCTGTCAGAGGGGGTAGAGTTTTTTGCTGTTGAGGCCTTAACTCCCTTTGGACCCTGTGAAATAGTTTCAGGATCAGCAGCAGGGTTTCTAAATAAAAATCTATGAGAGTCAGGGACCCTGTAATATCAGTCAGGCTTGCTGGGAGCCGGAGGTAAGGAGTCAGGGGTCAAACTTGGCTCCGAAAACACATCATCCACAATGTCTAAAACAGGGGGTATGGCTAAAGGCCTGTGCCGAGGGAGAAGGAAATCCCTGAGCCTCTTTTTTGATTCTGAGAAATCTTGACTCTCCCAATAAAAATGCTCCCTCTAAGTATGCAAGGTTTCTCCAAATTAATAATCCTCAGGAGGTGATGCAGATAGTATAGACTTCTCTGCATCAGAATCCTCATAGGGTATAGATAATTCCTGATCAGAAGGGGAATCAGAAGAAATAGAAACCTGATCTGAAGATTCATAATCAGTGTCATGCCTAGGCCTCTTACCTGGAGGGGGATGGGAACCCCTGATCAAGGTAATAAGGTCTTCAGCCATTTTGATCATCTGTTTTTTAGGCATAGAGGCCTGTGCACGTGGCTCATGCGTTGTTTTTTTTAGATTTAGAAGTCGCTTTTGTCTTTGGTTTTGCAGCTGTCGTCGGTTTGATATACAAATGTCGAGGCCTGAATACACCTTCAGAAGCCGATGCCTGCTCAGCGGCACCGGACCCATCCGAGGGAGATACATCCGTGGGTCCAAAACTTTTGAGTATCTCGCGGCATGCTGGACTCCACATGGGTGTCGGTAGGGGCCTGCGACTCGAAAGTAGCGGTATCAGGGGCTGCAAAAGCACCTCACTTAAGTACCGGCGACTGGCTTAGGAGAAGCTTCGTCATCAGTTTTGGACCTCGACTGTCTCTGTCCTTTTCTTTGCGTTTTTTTTATATACTGCGATAGTCGGATTGCTATCCGATGACATTTCTTGGTAGTTAAATCGGTTTCCAAAATACTTTGAAGCAAAGATATACTGACGCTTAATAGTGCGTTGGTTAAATCTAGCACAAAACCGAAAGCCAGGCGTGTTGTGATCAGGGCCTAGGCAAGGAATACAGTATAAATGGAAATCCTTATGAGGTATTTGCTTCCCACAACTAATACAATTATTAACTTTTTCTGACATTGGTATGGAGCAAGAAAAAAAGTTTCCACAACGGGGTATTTAGCTTTAGTGAAGACTTCGGTTCTGAAACTCAAACTCGAATATTTCAGGAGTCGGCCGACCGACACTTGCGAAATGCTTCTGCTTCGGACACCGTGCGGCAAGAAAGACTAAAGAAAATGGCATCGGCTGCATGTTTTATACCCCTGACAACCTGACGTCATGGAAGAAGAGACAGCAACCAACGCAGGACCCAAGACTTTGGAATTCAGGCTGACTGAGGGCAACCTGCCAGCAGATTACCCAAATGTAATGACTGCAACAGTGAAACACGAAGAACATCTACTATATTCAACTACAAAATAGCCATAAAAATATTCCCAAAATATTTTGGCAATCAGTTAATTCACTACTTAATCCAGGATCAAAAAAGTCCCCACACACCTATCCTAAGAAACCCCGCTTCAAAATGCGACCAAATTCAACACTCACCTTGTTGAAAGTACAGCCAACCTAATTAATAGTCCGTTATCCTCTCTAACCTCCCACTTACATTCAATAAACAATACTCCAACCAATCTATCCTCTAAAACAACTAACTCCCCCAAACTCCAACCAGCAACTCCACATCTTACATTCCAACCAACCAGTGTCCACCCTCACTATAATAAAACTTCTACAAAAACTAAAAACTTGCTTTTCTTCAGCAGACAATCTTCCCTAAGACTATCTTTAGCTTGCTGCTTAAGCCACAGCTTATCTTGCCACCATACTCACCAACAGATCTATCACAGAATCCTATGTCCCAATACTATGGAAAAAAAATCTTCATCCCACTGTATAAAAAGAGGGAACTCCAATGAAGTATCTACTATCCTATTGACATTCTCCCCTTTCTAAAATACTTAAAAATGCATTCACAAGCAACCACTTGTATAACTCACACAAAACCAGCATCTTACACCAACTCAGCATTGCTTTTGGCCAAGCTCATAGCACAACTACTGCCCTACTCTCCTTTACAGAAACTGTTAATTCAGCAAGAGATTCTGGCAAACTCTTCTCTGCACTATTTCTTGACCTACCTAAAGTTTTTGATACCACTTTCCACTCTATTCCAGAGCCATGGCCTTAAACTGAACACCAGAAAATGTATAGTCATACCCTTTGGGAAAAACAAGTTACCCACAAATTACCACATAGGTGGTAATCCATTAGGTAATCAGGGACCTAGGGACCCAAGTTAACAGTAACCTCTCATTTGACACTCACATTGCCAAAGTGGTTAGGAAGACCTTCTATATTGCCCACCTTATCATGAAGGGATTCACATCTAGATCGAGAGGTCATTGTGCCCCTGTACTCTTATCAGGCCCATGATTGAGTACAATGCCCCATTTGGGATGTATCTTACCCGACACCTGCAGCAGTTGGAAAGACCCCAAAAGTTCCTCACCAAGAGGATAAAGGGTCTCAAACATATGTCATATGCTGGCCGGCTGAAGAAACTCCAGCTCTATTCAGTCGCATACAGACTACTCAAAGGTGATCTATGCCTGACCTACAAGGCTATGTCCAATCCGGAATTAATGGACATGCTCCACCTCTGAAAATCCAAATCCATCAGAGCCACGAGAGCAAGAGATTTGAACCTCAACACAGAAATAAATAGGACATGCTGGAGGGACAGATTCATAACCCAGAGGCTCCCTACACTCTGGAACAGAATCCCAGTCCATGTTAGGCAGAGCCCCTCACTGACTCTCAAGAGAAATCTTGACGAGTGGATGGGAGATCGTAGGTTTACCCCGGGTGTCATCTCTGTGTCACTACTAGATAGAGGCACAGTAAACTAAACCCTAAATGGGCATAGTATTCTCATCCTAAGGGGTGGTGAAAGCCACACAACACTCTGGCTAGGCTTATAAATGCCCTAGGGCACATAGCCTAGTATGAACCTATTCTACTAAATAGGCTGTATAGCACTGGACTTTCTACTTCCTCTATTAAATGTTTTTCCGGCTATTTATCTATCAGGCTGCAGAGTGTAAAATGTCTCTCTCTCACCTTATTTAACTAATACTGCTCATGTTCCTCAGGGTTCAATTCTGGATTCCCTACTCCAATACGTTTATCAAAAATCTTAGCACCTCATCCTGTCATGCCTCCCTAATTCAGTATGGGGATGACTCGACTATAATCTACTCTGTTGATAGTCTTCCCATGACTCGAACATATAACTTAGGAATCCTTCTCATCTGTTAAATCCTGGCTTAGCAACTCCCAACTGTTTCTTAACCTCAAAAAAACAAAATTTTTCCTTTTCACCCCTAAAACACTCAACCAACAAAAATATAATTTTACAATTCTCTTTCAAAACAAAACCAAAATTGAAATAGCTCCTCAAACCAAATGCCTGGGAGTGAAAGTGGATGAAAAACTTAAATCTGACCTCCATATCCAAAACAATATAAACATCAGACTCTGGGAATGTTCTACAGGAGAAACATTTCTTACTCACGTACACCAAAATCACCCCAGCCCCCACCTGTTACCTTCACTCTAATATGACACTTCTATTCTATCAAGCATCAACTCCTCTCTAAACCTAAACTCAAAACATTATATAATAAGATTCGCAAGTAGTGCAATCTATTGTATTTCATCACTGTTCAGCCCTTTATTCACTCAGCTGGCTGGAGCTCTCACATCACCTAGTTACTTACAGCTTATAACTGCACATAAAATAATTCAAAAGCCACTGGATGCCAAGCACCAATCTCCACATTCCACTACTACATACCCAGAAGACACCTAAGGTCAGAGGATAAGCAACTGCTCTCAGTATACAAAACCAACAAAACAGCAGGACAAAATCTCTACTCTCATTCAGTGGCAAAATACTGAATTCCCTACCACTAAACAATAGATCTAATCCAAATACACTGACCTTTAAGCAAACACTAAACCAACATCTTACTGAATCCTGGATGCCCATGTTCAAAACCAGGATGAAAATCTAATAGATCTTATTTCCATCCTTCCTACCTAACCTTTGCCGTGCTTCATAGGACTTTTTTAGTTTTTCTTTTTCCCTCCTGCTATTCTCAACCTTCTCCTTCCCTTACTAATCTTCCATACCTTTATCTAATGTCTTGTTTTCAACTAAGCGCCCTAATTCCTACTGCATGTTGTAACTATGTATGTTTCTTCCATGCTGCACCTATTTATCAAAATAATTTATTGTGATGCAGGTTTCATGATGATTAAATGTTATGTACTGTATTTGTAAACTTCTTGCTGGTGCTTTCCTCCCCAGGCCTCCGCTGAAAATGGGTACTTATGACGTAGTCAGACTATTTATTGACATTTGTTTATGGGTAAATAATAATGAATAAAAATATGGACCAATCAGCAACTCTTTTTCAGAAACAGAGTTCAACTATATTAAAGGGGCAAAACTAAGAGAATAGGGAAGAGAAAAAAAACTGCAACAGACAAGCAAGATGGTTGTTGTTGTGTCTTTCGGCTTATCCCGGTTAGGGGTCGCCACAGCGGAACTCCGGTCCGCTAATGTTTGGTAGTAGATTTTTACGTGCAGAGTTACCAGCCCTGACGCACAACCTTCAACGAAGGCACACCCATTCACGCATGCCTCCACACAGAAGACGCTCTAGCTGAGAATCGAACGGGACAACGTCTTGCTGTGAGGCGACAACGCTACTGCAGCACCACTACCGCGGGTACAGACAAGCAAGATGGTAATAACCAAAAACACGTGAATGGTATACTTAAAACTTATAATTTAAGTAGTACGGTAATAGTAAGTAATTGAATAGTTTGTTCCGATAAAGCCTTTGATGTTAAACAGGACAAAAGCACTAAATCAGGAAATGAAGAGTTTGCTTGACTGTATAGGTTTAGAGCATTTTTTTTTTATTTGATTGGCTGCACCCTAACCCCTCCTATTAATGTTTTGTTTGTCTTTGTTGAAGAGCGTGATCTGTTACAATTCAATAAGACCTCTAAGAAGAGTGGGGACTATCTGAGTTTCAAAGACACCAACACAGTTGTAACAAGTGATAATTTAATAAAGATATTTAAAAAAATAACAATACATTTAGAGAGTTGATGATAACCATGAAAAGATAAAGACTTTCAGATATAGCTGGCAGGTTCCCGCCTTGATTAAGTCTTTGATGAAGGATATAAATGGCTGGCTTGGGCTCAAAGGACTGTTCTCTCATGACTGTGTAGTAATTCTAGTTTCTGTAGGCAATTCCCTTGAGGACAGTTCAGGAGAAAGTACATTTGTATAAATTACTTGCCCCAGTAGATAATGTTAAAGTACGTTCACTGCTGCATGGTCAAAAGAAAAGGGATTTTTGCCACACGCTCAGTCTGATGTCCAAACCAACATCTCAGAGCAGAGTATCCCCTGCCCGTAATAAGCTGATAGTCTTTACTTCAATGTCAGTACTTCCTAGTATGTCTGTATCCACTAGCATCTCTAGTTCTTTCTTGCCTCCAACCTCTTAAGAGATATACCTCCTGTAACCTACTTGTTCTGCAAAGCTCAGTACAACACAGAAAAGTATTTCTAGGGTCCCTGAAAAAACAGAAAAAGAAGGGTCTACTAAATAGGGGAATAAGGGATGACAGACCTTTGGATACCCCAACCCAGACAGTGATATGACAGTAAGAGGGGACAGAGAGAAGGAAAGTACAGTTGTGTACACTTACCACAAATGTAGATGTTCGAGTGTATTCACTGCTGCAGTCATCACATTTGGGTTATCTGCTCGCAGTAGCCCTCAGTCGGCCTGATTAACAAAGTATTGGGTCCTGCGTCAGTTGCTGTCTCATCTTCCATGACGTCAGGTAGTCAGGAGTATAAAGCATGCAGCTGACACCATTACATCAGTTTTTCTTGCCCCAGATGTCAGGTGCCCCCATAACGGGAAGCAATTATATATATATATATATATATATATATATATATATATACATATATATATATACACATACAAGGTTACACCTCCAACAAAAAAGCAAATACACCAAAAAGCTTTAAGCATAGAAAGCAAGAATAGAGGTATAGCCAATATAAGTCAGGGGGCTAGAGGGAGGGTAATTAGAACTCCAACAGTGAATACACTCGAACATCTACATTTATGGTAAGTGTACACAACTGTACTATGTTCTTTGTGTTTCACTGTTGCAGTCATCACATTTGGGTAGATTCCCAAAGCCAAGGATGGGAGGAGGAAATTATATAGCAACAGGACCAGCTATAAGGCCCTGCAAGATTGCAGTGGCAAAGCCAGCTCTGGATTTAGAAATAATTGGCAAGTGGTACTGCTTGGTGAAGGTATGTAGAGAACTCCAGGTAGCAGCTTCTAGGATGTCCCTGGAAGGAACACCTCTGAGAAAGGCTGTAGAGGTAGATGCAGCCCTGGTTGAATGTGGCCTAATCCCCTGTGGGGCAGGTTTTCCATGGTGTTTATAGCAGAAATGAATGCAATGGCCTATCCATTTAGAAATGGTTTGCTTTGAAATGGCCTTCCCCTCTGCCCTTGCAGCAAATGCAACCAGCATTTGTTCAGATTTCCTGAGAAGTTTAGTCCTGTCCAAATAAAACCTAAGTTGTCTGTGCACATCTAAGGAGTGCAGTATTCGTTCCCCTTTGTTCTGTGGATTACAAAAGAAGGTTGGCAAATGAATGAACTGATTAAGGGCCACACTGGCTACCGCCTTGGGCATGAAGGAGGGATTGGTCCTGAGGGACACGCTGTCCGCATGAAAAATGATGAAAGGCTCCACTGCCATGAGGGTCTGTAATTCAGACACCCTTCTTGCTGAAGTGATGGCTAAATGGAAGGTTGTTTTCCAAGAAAGGAATTTCAACTCTGCATTTGCAGCTGGCTCAAAAGGAGGTAGAGTGAGTTTTTCCAATACAAAGTTAAGGTCCCAGGCTGAAGTGGGGCTCTCCTGGGTGGTCTTAAGTTTTTGGCTCCTCTGAGGAACTGCTTCAGCAGTGGATGAGAGAAGAGGGGTGGTTCTGTGTTGTAATGAGCTGAAATGGCTGAGGCATGAATTTTGATGGAGGAAAAGGAAAGGCCCTTGTGCAGCATCTCAGTTAAGTATTGAAGAATCCGAGGTAAATTGGGCGTTGCTGTGCTCATCCCCCGAGTTTGGTTCCAGGAACAGAATCTTTTCCATTTTTCAGCATAGGATTTTCTAGTACTAGATCTCCTTGCTTCCAGAATGACATCCAACACTTGCTTACTGAGGGATGGTAACGAAGAGATCAGGTAATTAGCCAGGCTGCCAGGTTCAGGGTTTGAAGCTGTAGGTGCAGAATCTGGCCCTCCTGCTGGGACAGCAGGGCAGGGGTCTGAGACAGGTACCATGGTGCTAACAGTGACACACTGCGCAAAAGGGGGTACCAGTGTTGGTGTGGCCAGTCTGGTACAAATCAGTATCGTCCTTGGTTTGTCCTGTTTCATCTTTAGTAGTACCTTGGAGAGGAGAGGCAAAGGGGGAAAGGCATAAACTGATAGGTTTTGCAGGGTGAAGGACGGGGCATCCACTTTCCAAGCTTGTTTGTGGGGATTCCTTGTGCAGAATGTTTCCAACTTGTAGTTCTGGGGGGAGGCAAACAGGTCTGTATCTGGGCTCCCCCATTTGTTTCTCAACATGTTGAATATCTTTGGTTCTAGTTTCCACTCGTGTGGGTCCATGAGATTTCTGCTTAGCTCGTCTGTCAATGTATTTAGCTTTCCTGGCAGGAATTGAGCCTGTAGGTGCACTTGGTAGCTCAAGGATGTGTTCCACAGAGCCATGACTAGTCTGCAAGAGGGTATGAGTGGGTTTCCCTGTGCTTGTTTATGTACCACATAACAGTGGTGTTGTCCGCCTTTACCATTAATTGTCATGGAAGAATGTGGTCCTAGAAGGATGTCAGAGCATTCTGTACAGCTAACATTTCATTTTGATTGATATGCAGGTGCATTTGACTTGGGTTCCATTTGCCCTGAATGCACTTCCCTGCCAAGTGAGCCCTCCCATGCATAGTCTGATGCATCTGTTAGGGTTTTGGCGGCAGGGGGGTAGAGTGAATGGCAATCCCTTGCTTTGGTGACAGGCCTCTGCCACGCAAAGGAACTCTATCTGTAGACAAGGTATAATAGGAATCCTTGCTTCTAGATCATGTGAATGTTGACACCATAAGCTTTTTAGATACCATTGCAGTTTCCTCATATGCAGTCTTGCGTATGGAATTAGGACAATGCAGGAGGCCATGAACCCCAGGGATTGCAATATTTTCCTTGCAGACAGCTGGGTCTTTGTGACCAGTAGTTTGAAGAAGGCTGTCAAATGAACTTGTTTTTATGGCGTGAGAAAGGCCATCTGGGAAGTTGTGTTCAAGCTTGCTATCAGGAATACAATTTGTTGGCAAAGTACAAGATGTGATTTCCTTTCGTTTATGGTGTACCCCAGAAAAGTTAGCAATTTCTGCACAAACACTAGATGATTCAATAGTATGTCCTGGCTTTCTGCCTGAATTAGGCAATCGTCCAGGTATGGATATACTTGGACATTTCTTTGCCTGCAAAATGCAATGACTGGAGCTAGGCAATTTGTGAATACCCTGGGCGCAGTAGATAAGCCAAAGGGCAGTGCAGAGAACGGACAGTGCATATAGCCTGCTTTGAAGCATAGGTATCTTCTGCAAGATTCCCTTATTGGGATGTGCAGGTAGGCTTCCTTTAAATACAGTGTTGCCAACCAGGCATCCTTGCCTAGTATAGGAAGCAGCTGGTGAAGAGTTAGCATCTTGAATTTTGGGATCACCAAAAATGTGTTTAGGATAGGATGCCAGGAGTTGTCTTTTCTGGGCATCAGGAAAAGTCTTGAGTAGAAACCTTGTCCCCTTTCCTCCTCTGGAACAGGCTGAATAGTCCCGATGCTTAAGAGAGAGAGAATTTGCTTTTGAGACTCTGCCCACTGATTTGAGGGTAGATCTGGCCAACCATTTGGGTAAATACAACAGTAGATGTAGATGTTCCAATTATCACTGCTATTGTAGCCTTATTTATTTGGGTTACACCCTGCTAAGGATATTAACAGATAGCCAGCTTTTAAAACTTTAAGGGCAGCTTCCACATGCTCAAACTGTTACTCAGCTGGAGTTTGAAGAAAAGAGTGTTTTGGGCACAAAACTTTTCAGGGCTTTCATGTCTACTGAGAGAAAAAACAGGCTACAGCCACGAGAAGGACAACACTAGGAAAATAGACATTTTCACCCTGGCAACAAAACAGACAGAAGGGGCATTGAAGAAGGGAGCAGCTACCGCAGCAGTGATTATATGAACATCTGCTGCTATGGTAAGTTTACTTACATAACTGTACTATGTTTACCATATTTGATCACTGCAGCATTAGTCTTAGCTTTATGGGTAGACTGCCCTAGTTTAAACTGACTGGGAGGAGAAAGAAAACAAACATGGATCCAACAGGCCCTGCAGAATGGTCCTAGTGAAGTCTGCCCTACACCTGGAGAAGGAATCTACTTTGTAGTGCACTGTAAATGCACATACAGAGGACCAAGTTGCTGTTTCCAGAATCCAACCATTTTCAAAAAGCCAGAACTGAAGCCAAAGCCCCTATAGAATAAGCCTTCACCTTGTCTGGAATTGCCTTTCCAGGGTGGATATAATGAAAGACAATTGCATAAAACAACCACTTTTTCTGACAAGTTATCTTTTCTTCTTTTCTTAGACAAGTTTTTTTTTAGACAACTAATCAAGAGTTCCTAACAGAATTTGTACTGTTCTACCAAGACAATATCAGAGTTATCTATGGACATCCAAGGTATGGAGTAAGCAACCCCCCCCACACACACACACACACACACACACACACACACACACACACATTTTTAGGTTCTTACTAGAAGACTAAACATTATTTCTGATAGCAATTTAGGCATAAATGAAGGATTCTTTTTCAAAGAAACCCCATCTATGTAATAATGCTATTCCAGATGTTCTTCCTGCAGAAATCAGAGCAATCAATGTTATTAACCTCAAATGAGTCTGATCAGCTGGTTCAAAGGAACTAGAGTTAATTTTTTCAAAACAAAATTAAGATTCCAAGGAGCCATTTGTTTTCTAGGTAGGCAGGTATGCAGAACCCCTTTCAAAAAGATTTCACGATAATGCACTGAAAGAGGGTGATCCGTGGGAAGACTAGTTGAAATGGTTAACAAATGGTCCTTGACAGACGAGTAAGAAAGGCCAGAGGATAACTCACACAAATATTGGGAATAGACTGCCAGTTTGCACAGAAGGTTAAAGCTGCGAGCTGTAGCTCTAGTGGTAGAGGGGTTGATTTCCTCCACACTCATTTATCTACTGTGCAACTGAGCAAGTCACTTAACCAGACATTGCTCCCAGGCTGCCCCTGAAAAGGGTCTCTCTCTCTCTCTCTCTCCAATGGGCCTATCCGGTTAACAAGTGTGTTTTATTATCATTTTTATCATTATTATCATTACCACTACTACTGTTATAACCAGAGAAACACTAGCCTCAACTTTAAAAATCTTTTACATTTGCCAATATATGATTTGTTAGTAGTAGGTTTCTTTACCTCATTTAATATCTGCTACAGGCCTGAAAAAAGTTCCTAAAGGTATTAAAACTCTTTCAGGCAGTTAGCTGAAGTTGTTTTAAGTTTGGGTATATCATACAGTTCTTGTCTTGTGTGAGTAAGTTCAAGCTGTGAAGAAGTTTGTAGTAGTTGCCCTTGGCCTTTTCCAAAAGAAGGGAGAACCACTGTTGTATGGGACAGAAGGGAGTCACCACAATGATCTTTGCAGAGTATTGAATCTTCAAAATGACCCTGGATATCAGTGGAAAGGCATACAGAATCACTCCCATCTTAGGAAATTAAAACACGTAGGTTTTCCAGACCTTCTTGCAAAGAGCGCTAGAACAGAATTTTGCTGATTGTTTAAGGCAAATGGAGATTAACAGATATGAGGTGTTCTAAACAGTTGGATCAAATCCTGGAGGACCCTCTAATTCACTTTCCATTTGTGAGGCCCTATCCTGATTCTTATCAGCTCATCTGCCACAATGTTTTCCTCTGACCAGATGTAACAAGCCTGTACAGCGACATTGTGCTGAGTAGCTATATCCCAAATTAACATGGCTGATCCGCACAGAGGGCAAGATATGAAGACCCCCTATTTATGCAAGAAATCACTGTAGTGTAGTTTATAATCACTTGCATTGATTCTGGGGACCATAGATGATCGACAAGAGTTGAGTGCATTTATAAGAGTCAACATCTCTTTTACATTTATGCACTTTGGTCTGTCTTCTTTGTTTCAAATGACCCTGCACTTTTATCTCAAAGCAGTGACATTTACCTCTTTGCTAATATAAAAAAGTGCTGCAAGAAGCACAGTCATGACACAACATTCAAAGTCTATATAAAAGGATTTGGTCTAATGCTGTTGATATCAGGACAGAAAAACTTTTAAAATCCAACTGCAACAGTATAATGAAGTTCTGTTAAAACTGCAACCTGTGAGTTTCATGTATGTAACCACATGACCTTTGTGTGCACGCAAAACGTGAAAAAAATGTGTGGAAATTGTCATTAAAAGTGTAACATTTTCCAGTTACAGGAAGGACCTAACGTGCATAAAATGAAGTCAAAAAATAGTTTGAGGAAGAAAGACAAGGGCCATAAAATGCAATTAAAGTGTTCTTTAAATAGGTACAGCTGACCAGAAGAGAAAAATAAATCCTTGGTATGCAAATTCATCTGTTTGTGAATGTAGAATAACTTGTGTGTGAAAAAGAAGTATTGTAACCTGATGCCATTACCCCCGGCTTCTGACACAAAAGAATTGAAACTAAAATACAGGACTTTACACTAATTTCATCTTCAAATGTAATCAGTCTGCTTGGATGATCAGGGTATCCATATCCATATCAGGTGCTGTTAAATTTGCATTTTCCTGATTAATATTTTTCTAACAAATAAATACTATCCTTAACTTTTCTAAGAGTCTGCTAAGCTTATTTCAGCTGTATGCTAGATTTTTTTCTTTAAATATTACTCTTTGTCCAAAAGATTACCTTTACTGTATTGATTGTGCATCACCTTGAACTCTGTGTACTTAGTGTGTATCAGCACCGTCTTCACTTCTTTATTGTTGGGTTTATTACTAAGGAGAAGATGGACTTCAGCACTGTAGGTTGGCAAGTTGTGGTGTCCACCTCCAAAGCCATATCACTTAAGCACATTACCAAAGAAGCATTTTTATAGGTTCATAGGTTGGTACTGGGCTAACTGCCCGAAGGCATATATTAGCCCAGCCATGTTGTGCGGTATTCACCACCCCTTTAGTAGTTCACTAGACCCTTGTACTAGCAGCTAGTACCCTTGGCCCCTATCTAGTAGCGCTGTTGGTGTGATCCCCGGTGTGAACTTTCTGTTACCCATCCACTCATCAAGGTTCCTCTTGAAGAGTGATAGTGAGGGGCTCTGTCTTATATAGATCGGGACCCTGTTCCATAGTAAGGGAAGTCTCTGTGAAGGGAATATATCACACCAGCATGTTCTATTCATTGTTGTGTTGAGGTTTATATCCCCCTAGAGCGTGTAGCTCGAGTAGATTTGGTTTTGCTAAGATGGAGCATGTTCAACAATTTGGGGTTGGACATGGCTCTGTACGTTATATTTGTATCTGTATGTTGTATTTGTCTAAATCAAGAGTGGTAAGTGGTGTGCAAGTCTCTAGCCTGGTAGTCTTGGGTGGTGGCAGTACTACCTTGTTAAAAAGAACTACAGAAATCCATCAGTCTTCCCTGGGATTCTTTTGTAAACTAATAGCTTGATTAAAAAGCAGCTATTATGGCTAAGTGGCCCTGGATCACACTGCAGGTCATAAACAGGGCAGTGAGAAAGGAATCTGGGGTGATAACCCAAAGATTCAGCTCTGTAAATGGTCAGTACATACTCCTAGTCTGGGTGTTGATGCTGGATGCCCATACCTGGGGCAGCAGTGTATATTGCCTTTATACTCTTTGGATTAGAATGCATTTACTGAATCCATTACAGACTCAGATTTATGTAAGAATGGCAAAAGTATTACCAAAATTGATAGATATGGATCAATGTGGTCTTGTGGAGGGGAGGCAAACATTTGACAACATTAACAGAACATTAATGGTCCAGTGGGAAGCGGAATATATAAAAATACCATTGTTGTTGGTGGGTCTTGATGCAGAGAAAGCATTTGACAAATCAAGCTGGAACTTTACGAGCAAGGTAATGGAAGCACTTGCATTTCCTGAAAAAAAATACAGGGTTGATTACAAGAATACAGGAGAGTTTAGAGGTAATTTCTGCATGGGCAGAGGAGTCAGGCAGGGGTGTGCTCTTTCCCCTTTGTTATTTGCATTATATTTAGAACCACTGACAAAGAAAATAAGGGACTCTGAAATTCAAGGACATAATTAGTATGGTAGTCAAGAAAAGCTGGCTCTATTTGCAGATGATATTATTTTATACCTGACAAAACCAAAAAGAGACATTACACTGTTGTGGAACATTTTGAGACGGTTTCAAATCTTTTCTGAATACAAATTTATTGAAGCTAAAACAAAGGCAATACTGGTAAATTATGTACCCACATATGAATTGGCTCAACAATATCAATATTTATGGGGACATGATAAAATGAAGTATTTAGGAGTATATATTAAAATAATTCCAGCGTGGCAGCTAAGAATATGTGGGAAGAGACTACACAAAAGGTAATGCAAAAACTTAGAAAATGGAAGATTTGTCACATGGATATGGGTAATAAGATAAAAGCAGTTAAAATGTTTTTAGTCCCATTAGTCTTGCATACAGGTCAGGCATATTTTTATGAACTACAGAAGAAGTTGTGGATAGCAATTAATAAAAAGCAAAAGGACTTTGTCTGGGAAGGGAAGACTGCAAGAGTCAAGTGGGATAAGCTGATTCTTCCAGTATAAAAGGGCAGATTGGGATTACCCGATTTGAAGGGATATTTCAGAGCTACACAGTTAAGGCTCCTATACATAGCACAGGCAGAAAACAATAAGTTATGTACTCACCATAACGTTCCATGTGTGTTGTCCATCTAGCCTTCATTCTTCACTGGTTGGGTTTTCCACTGGCTCATGACTGTATCCCTATCCCATCATGCCCTACGAAAGCTCCCCAGATCTTGTTTGCTGATAACAGGTACCAAATGGACTATTTTAACAGCTTTATAGAACAATGAAGAAGGTCAGAGAACATTACTTGCCAACTGTAACCGCTTGGTCCTCCAAGAGCTTAAGGCTGCGGGAAGGAGGGTGGGATGTAAGAATGAAGGGGAGGTGGACAACACACATGGTACACTATGGTGAGTACATAACTTTTGTGTGATGTTGTCATATCTCGCCTTCATTCTTCACTGGTTGGGACAGCTTCCCTAGCATCATATTTCTTGGGCGGCTCACAGGAGAATATTCTTCAGAACAATGGAGGCAAAAGAGGCCCTGTTCCTGGAGACCAAATCCACAATGTAATGAGCGATAAAGGTATGAGGCCTTGCCCATGTAGCAGCAGCACAAATGGTGTCAATTGGTAGCCTAGCCCGAAAAGCAGACAAACTGCTATGGCTCTCATAGAATGACCCTTGACTTTACAGGGAAGATCTCTGTTAGATTTGTATGTAAAAGTAATACAATCTGAAAGCCATTTTAAAAGTGTGACCTTAGATACAGCAGCACCTTTCATAGACTCTGAAAATGAAACAAATAATTGGTCTGATTTTCTAAAGTCCTTTGTCCTATGTAAGTAGAAACATAATTGTCTATGTACATCCAGTTGGTGGAGCATACATACTGCCTTGTTGCCATAGCTGGGAAAAAAACACTGGTAGTTCTATGGACTGATTTAAATTAGACTCTCAGCATACTTTTAGTAGGTAGGATGGGTTTGTTCGAAGGAATACTCTGTCTCTGTGGAAAAGCATGTAGGGGGCTTTATCGATAATGCTTGCACTTCTGAAACCCTTCTAGCAGAAGTGATGGCAATCAAAAAAAGAAGTTATGTACTTATCATAACATTCCACGTGAGTTGTTTATCTCTCCTTTATTCTCACTGATGGGTTCGGCTCCGACACGCCGATAGCAAAGCTCAAGACCAAGCCCCTTATCCCACAATGCACTGCTGGAATTACCTCAGATCTTGTTTGCTGCAAATATATATATATATATATATATATATATATATATATATATATATATATATATATATACACACATACACACACACACACATACATACATATATACACATACATACATACACCTTTACCCTACTCTAAAAGGGAAACACTTTCCAAAGGAAAGAAGTACTGAGGAGCCAGGATAGTACTAGCCTCTAAGTCTACTGTGAGCCAGAAAGGGGAAGGAGGGAGACGTGAGAATAAAGGCGAGATAAACAACTCACATGGAACGTTATGGTAAGTACATAACTTCTTTATGTGAAGTTGTTAAATCTCGACATTTATTCTCACTGATGTCCCTAGCACCATCAATCTTGGGTGGCTCATGGAAATACGTTTTTCAGTACCGTGGAACCAAAGGAAGACCTGTCCCTGGAAGCCTTATCTACTTTGTAATGTGTGATAAAGGTATGAGGCTTAGACCACATGGCTGCAGCACAAATATTGTCAAGGGGGCAATTTAGCTTGAAAGGCAGAAGATGTGAAAACGGCTCTGGTAGAATGATTCTTAGGATTGTGTGTCAAAGACATGTTAGCATTCGCATAAACAAAGGATATACAATCTGATAACCATTTAGATAAAGTTGTTTTTGCACTGGATTACCTTTTCTGGCTTCTGAAAAGGATTCAAAAAGTTGATCCGATTTTCTAATATCCTTAGTTCTGTCAAGATAAAATCTGAGCTGTCTGTGTACATCAGGTTTGTGCAGCATGTATTCCAATTTGTTACAGTGGTTGGGACGAAAGACTGGCAGCTCAATGACCTGACTGATATTGGATTCAGAACAGACTTTAGGCAAAAATGAGGGGTTTGTTCTGAGAGAGACTCTATCAGCATGGAAAATCATGTAAGGTGGTCTGACAGATAATGCTTGAAGTTCTGACACTCTGCAGGCAGAACTAATGGCCACTAGAAAAATAGTTTTCCAGGATAAATATTTGAGGTCACAAGAAGATGCTGGTTCAAAAGGGGGAGAATAATTTGAGACAGCATGAAGTTCAAATTCCAGGGAGAATAAGGAATTTTGACAGGAGGTCTCATGTGAAGAACACCTTTAAGAAAAGTTTTAGATAACTTATGGCCCATAACGTTCGAGCCATCGAATCCAAGGCGAAAATTTGAGATGGCGGCTAACTGGACTCGAACTGTAGCAGCTGCTGCCCCTTCATTAAAAATCTTTATCAAAACTTTATTTTAAAATGGACAATAGCGGAGCTCGGAAAGGGTCAATTTTCTGTGTGATGGCCCAAATTGAGAACCTTTTCCACTTACTGCAGTATAATTTTCTGGTGGATGGCTTGTGAGAAGACAAGATAATTTGTCTTGTATCTTCTGAAATTGAATGAAGCCTGGCAATTAGGAGAAGTGGATTAGCCAAGCAGTCAGTTTCAGGGACTACAGGGAAGGATGGAGGTCCCCTGACGGGTGCATCAGAAGATCTGGAACTGGGTCCAGGATCCATGGATCTTCCAATAGGTGATGGTGGAGAAACGGGAACCAAATCTGTCGAGGCCAGTAGGGGGCTATAAGGATGACAGTCCTTCACAGCGATTTTGCTTTCTGTAAAAATCTGGCTATAAATGGAAAGGGTGGGAATGCATAAAGGAGACCCGGGGGCCAATCGTGTACGAGTGCATCTCTCGGGGGATGTCCCAGAGGTGGTATTAGGGCAAAGTAGCTTCTGCATTTTGAATTGATGTGGCTGGCAAAGAGGTTGCAGCAAGGCTGGCCCCATTTGCGGAAAATCAACTCCGCAACCTGTTTGAGAGACCACTCGTGAGGGAGCAATATCGCCCTGCTTAGCTTGTCCGCTATCACGTTGGATTTTCCCGGGATGTGCATTGCTAACAGAAAACGCTGGGATGACACAGCCCATTGCCAGACCTAAGGGCTTCTCGACAAAGGGGGTAAGACTTGGTTCCACCTTGCTTGTTCAAGTACCAGACTACTGACATGTTGTCTGTCTGAATTGCAATAGTCCCTAGAGGAAGAGAGTCCTGAAAGTACTGCAATACCAGAAGTACCGCTCTCAACTCCAGAACATTGATATGCAGATGTGACTCTTGATCCGTCCATGTGCCTTGGGCAGTCTTTCCCTGAAAATGCCTCCCCACCCTATCAGGGAAGCATCCGTGGTCACAGTGGCTACTGGGGGGGGGGGGGACAAAGGGCCTTCCGATTGTGAGATGAAGAGACGTCAACCACCACCGAAGGTCTCTCTTGCAGGTATCTGTGATGAGAATTATGTGGTGCATTGGCAGTTTCTGGTAAGACCACTGAGCAAAGAGGAGCCATTGAAGGATTCGCATATGCATCCTTGCGAGTGGTACAGCCAGGATTGCAGCTGCCATCAAAACTAGCACCTTCAAGACCTCTGCTGCTGTAGCTTTGTTCTTTGACACCAGTGAGTTGATGTGTTGGCGGAGAAGTGAGATTTTTTCGATTGGAAGATGTAGAGTGGTGGCTGAGGTGTCTAACTCTGTTCCTATAAAAACAGTATGCTGCGACGGCGATAAGGCAGACTTTTCGAAGTTGACTGTAATGCCTAATTGATGGCAGTGTGTCAGAGTGTATTGTGTTGCCCGAGTCAATTGATGCCTGGTGGTAGCGGTGAGGAGCCAATCGTCTAGGTATGGAAACACCTGGAATCCTAGATGCCTCAGGTGGGCAGTGACCACTGCCATGCATTTGATGAAAACTCTGGGGGCTATAGTGAGACCAAAGGGCAGGGCTCGAAACTGGTAATGATTGGCTCCCAGCCGGAAATGCAGGTGATCCCTGGAGTGTCTGTTCATTTTTATTACGCGTCCTTGAGATCTATGGAGCACATCCAATCACCTTTCCCTAGGAAGGGAAGAATGGACTGAAGCATGACCATTCGTAACTTCTCTTTCTTTATGAACTGATTGAGTCTGCGGAGGTCCAAGATAGGTCTCCAGTCCCGTTTTCTCTGGTACCAAAAAGAATCTTAAGTAAGTTCCGAATCCAACTTGGTCTGCTGGGACTGGTTGAATGACTCTTTCTAGCAATTTGTGGACCTCTATGATTGCTTGTTCCCTGAGACTGGGTGGAACATCTGGGATTCTGTATACAGGAGTGGGAGGGGTAGAGAACAGTATGAAATATCCTCCGGAAATAATGCTTTATACCCAAGTATCTTATACCCAAGTATCCGACGTTATGTTTAGCCAGGCTTCTGGGTACAAAGATAAGCGACCTCCAACTGCCTCCAGAGCCGGACAGCCGGGCCTCCCTTCAGGGGCGCTGGTAGGGTTGACCAGAGAACTGTCCTCTGTCACCCTGTTGTTGCGGACCCCCCTCTGTCGTGCGGGCGGCATCTTCCATTATAACCCCCTCCTCTGCCTCTAGAGGGGGTTTCTCCACATGTGTCCTGGAAGGTTCCCTGTGCTTTTCGGAACCACATTTTTTCGCCGTTAGGGCCCTTGGGATAGGGCCAAGTAGGGGTAGAAAAACAGACTCCAACGGCAGATAGGGTCCTGCCTTCAACGGCAGATAGGGTCCTGCCTTTACTGCTCACACCTAGTTAATGTTTCCTTTACTTTAGGCCCAAACAGTGATGAGCCGTCAAACGGAGTGTTAATAAAGGAAGACTTAAAGGACCCCGCAAAGGAACAGAGATGCATTCAGGCTGGTCTCCGCAGAGCAATGCCTGAACTAGCGGCTCTACTCGAACCATCAGCTGCATATGATACGAGAAGCATGGACGACTTCACAACTGAATTTAGGGTAGCAAGCTGTGTGTTGACTTTGTCGGCCACCCCTGCGGCTACCGTACCCTGAAGAGCATCTCCTAGCTCTTTCAGGAGATCTCTTTGGAGTCTCGTGAAATGGGTTAAGTACTTTAGCGATCGAAGAGAAACGGTCGCTGAAATAAACATGCTTTTCCCATATCTATCCATGATCCTAGGCTCTCTATTAGGAGGATGGATAGATGTGGATGTTTCAGACACTTCCTTTTTGGTGGCTGCAGCTACCACCATGGCATCAACAGGCACTCCCTTGGTCAAAAACGCTTTGTCCACTGGGGCAGAGATAAACTTATTTGGCTTCCAAAAGACAGGTTCCTTGGCCTCCAGCGACTCCCATGCCTTACGAACGAGAGATCAGGTCCATGACTTCATCATAAGGCGGAGACACCCAAGAAGTGGAAGGTTGAGACCCAAAAGCCTTTAAGAGCACTGACTCGTCCTCAGTAGGAGTTTTGGACTGCCAACCGCCCCTCTGATTCAGGATCTCGAATATCTCTGCAAAGGAGATATCCTCAGAGGGGGATCGAGGGGACCCTTCCGACTCATCCAGGTCAGTGTCAGATGTCAAAGACTCCTGTGGGGATTCAAAGTGCCTCCTCTTGCGCAATCTCTTCTTGGTACTCCTCAGTGGGGGGATCTGGGGAGGTCTCGGAAGAGCAGGGGATGCCCTGTGGGGGTACTTGAGGCTCAGGGTCTCTACACTTCGCAGGGGGACCGGTAGATGAAGAAGCGGACACAGGAACTTAAGGGGAGAGGGAAGGCCGAACCGATGCTGACGATGTCTTAGGAGACATGACTCTCCTCATGTCGTCGAAGGTGCCATGGCTCTTACGAAAAGGGGTAGACTGACCCGAACAGACCATCTGATCCTCCTAACCCGAAACCATAGGCTCCGAGCCTGAGGTAGGAGCCGTGCTCATCCAAGCTGAAGCCCCGAGAGGAAGAGTCGGCACCGACATATCGGTCCGACTATCCTCCCCGGACCAGACATGAGAACGTCGGCTCCTAGTGTCATCGGTCTGTGCCAAGGACATCCAAGTAGATGGAACCGATAACCCCGGTGTGGGTCTGGGTTCGACAATCATCGGTTCCAGCTCCTTCAGCCCCAAGGGTCCAGTACGGCTCGGAGGAGGAGTAATCAAATCCGGTTCAATGGTCTTCGGCTCTGAAGTGGTCGGTGCCGACAACAATTTAGCAAGTCCTGGTGCCCTTAAAAGCTCCTGCACTAGCCAATCCATATCCAAATCAGACAGGTTGACCGAAGACTTAGAGGAATGCACCGAAGGTGCTGACTGGAGCAGAGGAGATGAGGGGACCTCAGAGACTGGCTCCAAGACTGGGAGCTGGCTCCGAACCAAAGGGACACTCGGTTCAGAGAGCTGTGGAGTCAATGACCCTGTACCCTCTGATCTCTTTGCCCTCTTGGTCTGCCTGGAATCAGAAGACTTCGAAGATTTTGACGAAGTGCTGGCACTTTACTGGCTGCCCAACACTTGAGAAAAAGAATGCTGCAGTAACCCCCTATCTACAAGTTTTCTCTTCCTAAGAGAACCCTCGATGAAAAGGAATGGCATATACTGCAGGAGTCTTGGAGGTGTTTAGTCCCCAGACAATAGACACATTGGACATGTCTGTCCGTAACGGACATTTTCTGTCCACAACCTGGACACTTTTTAAACCCCGATTTGGGGTGAGATTTCTCTCTCTCATCAGACATTCTTTCAACAGAATACCACAAAAAAATACCTGTAAAGGCTAAATACAGGGCTAACTAAGCCCACACTAAGAAAACTAATAACACTTGAAGATAGCAAGTCTATATAGGGCCAAGAAAGGGCCTAACACCAAGAAAACAAAAGTACACACAGGGTAGATCTCTACAAAAAACTAACCTACTAAACTATTACTATTTTAAACTAGAAACACATTGAACACTAGCAATCACTCAAAAAATTAGAAAAAAATATTTTTTTAAACTTGCGATTTGTCAAAATGGTCCGAGCTAACTGGATCACCAAGATCTCTCTTGCCGTGGCAAACTAGATCCGAGGTAATTCCAGCAGTGATTTGTGGGATAAGGGGCTTGGCCTCGAGCTACTGGCAAACTTTGAGCTTTGCTATCGGCTGTATCGGAGCCGAGGATCGGCTCCGAACCCATCAGTGAGAATAAACGGCGAGATTTAACAGCTTCACATTAATTATTTTCCATGTCAAGAAGTTTAGATCACAGGATGATGCAGGTTCAAAGGGAGAAAGAATCAAACAGGACAAAACAAAGTTTAGGTCCCATGGTAGTAGAGGGGTCTTAATGGGTGGTCTTAACAAAATAGTGCCCTACAGGAAGGCTTTGCATAGTCTGTGACACATTGGATTTGGGGCTAAATCGCATATAGGAAAATTAGATATCACTGCTAACTAGACTTGAATGGTAGCCGCAGCTGTGCCTTCATTAAATAACTTTGTTAGAAATTCAAGACCAGAACCTATAGGTGCAGAAAAGGGATCAATGTGGTTACTTAATGCCCAGAAAGAAAATCTTTTCCATTTGCTCATGTGCAATTTTCTCGTTAAAGCCTTATGAGATGAGATCAAGATAGGTTTCACAGAAGGAGAAAGGTTATGAAGTCTGGCTATATCTGGAATCAATAGCAGCCAAGCTGTCAATTTGAGGGTTTGAAGAGAGGGATGGACTGCTCCTGACTCACAAGTCAGAAGGTCTTTAAATGGGTCCAGAACCCACGGCTCCTCCTGGAGATGAGGCCAAAGGAAGGGGAACCAAATTTAACGAGGCCAGTAAGGGGCGACGAGAATCAGACTGCTTCTCGATGAGCTTGCTTACTGAAGAACTTTGGGTATTAAGGGAAAGGGAGGGAAGGCATAGAGGACACCCAAGGGCCAATCGTGCACCAGTGCATCCTTTGATGACTCCCCCAGAGGGGAGATTAGGGCAAAATAGCTGCTGCATTTGACATTCATGGATGTAGCAAAAAGGTCGCAACAAGGCCGGCCCCGTTTGCGGAAAATCTTATCTGTTACTTCTTGTTTTAGGGACCAATCGTGAGGCATCAGAATCACTCTGCTGATTTTGTCTGCTATCACGTTGGATTTCCCCGGGATATGCGTTATCAGAAAGCATTGGGAGGAGGTCACCCACTGCCATACTCTCAGGGCCTCTCGACAAAGAGGGTAGGACCTGGTTCCTCCTGGTTTATGTACCAAACAACTGACATGTTGTCTGTCTGTACTGCAATAGCTCCCAGCAGAAGACACCTGAAGTGCCTGCAATGCCAAAAGCACCGCTCTCGTCTCTGGGACATTGTGCAAATGGGCCTCGTGACCCTGCCATGTGCCTTGAACTGTCCTTCCCAGATAATACCCCCCCCCAACCCTATCTAGGAAGCATCCGTGACTACTGTGGCTAAAGGCTGTGAAAGAACAAAGGGTCGACCCCATGTCACGAGAGTGGAGTGAAGCCACCAGCGAAGGTCTTTCTTCCAGGACTCTTATCAGAATTTGCTGGGGCATGGGTAGTTCCTGCAATGACTACCAATTGAACAGTAGCCACTGCAGAATTCTCATATGCAGGCATGCTAATGGAACCAAGCTTATCCCTGCTGTCATGGTTACCAAGACTTTTAAAACTGTTCTTGCCTGTACTCTTTTCTTGAAAAGAAGGTTTAAGACCTGATGTCGCACTACTAGAACTCTTTCTGGAGGAAGTTTTGCCATCATTTTTGTTGCGTCTAGATCTGCTCCCATAAAAACGATACGCTGAGATGGCAATAAGGCAGATTTTTCATAATTTATTGTGATTCATAGGTGAGAGGAGAGAAGTAATGTGGTGTCTCTTGTTTTTAGTAGTAGATGCTTGGTGGTGCTGGTTAGCAGCCAGTTGTCTAGATACGGAAACACACTGAATCCTAGACGTCTCAAGGGAGCCGTGACCACTGCCATACATGGTGAAAACTCTGGGGGCTGTAGTAAGACCAAAGGACAGAGCCCAAAATTGGTAATGACTAGCTCCCAGCTGAAAGAGCAGATGACTCCTGGATGGCCTGTCCATTTTTATGTGGTAGTACGCATCCATCCTGAAGGTGTATAAAGCACATCCAATGGTCTTTTCACAGAAAGGGAAAGATCAATTGCAGTGTTACCATCCATAACTTTGTCTTTTTTACCGATTCGTTTAATCTGCTGAGATCCAAAATGGGCCACCAGTCCCCTGTTCTCTTTGGCACTAAAAAGAACGATACTATTTGGTCTGTGGAGACTATTTAGATGACTCTTTTGTCTAGCAACGTTTGAATTTCTAGAGTTGACTGTTCCCTCTGACTGGGTGGAATGTCCGGGGTGTTCTTTATGTTTGGGACGGGAGAGGGAAAGGGTATAAAGTAGCCTCTGGATAGGATACTTAGTACCCACTTGTTTTTTTTTTTTATTCCTAGCCAGTATTCTGGGTACAAAGATAAGCAACCCCCTACTACCTCCAGAGGTGGACAGGTGGGCCTCTCTTCAGGAGCGGTGAAAGGGCCTATGATGGAATGAGTTCCTGTCACCCTGATTTTGCAGACCCCCTCTGGTGAGTGGATGGCACCTCCCATTACTGCTTCCCCCTCTGTCCCTGGGGGAAGAGTCACCACGTGTGTCCTGAAAAACTCTGGGATTTTCTGAACCACATCTTTCCTTCCTTTTGACCTTTTGGGCAAGGTCTAGAAGGTAGAGAAAAAATGGACTCCTATGGCAGAGAGAGTTTTTCCTTCTTGCTCACACCTGGTTAGTGTGTCCTTAACTTTTGGCCTGAACAGGGACAAGCCATCGAAGGGGGCATTAACAAAGATAAACTTAAAGGGTTCCATAAAGTAACACAAGCACTTCCAGGAATGTCTACTCAAAGGGAAATTCCTGAACCTGGTGCCCTGCTCGCTCCATCTGTTGCATAAGAAATAAGCTTCATGGAAGAGTTAACTACAGAGTTTAAGGTGGAGAGCTGATAGGAAACCTTGTCTGATACCCCTGCAGCTACTAAACCTTGTAGAGCATCGCCTAGCTCCTTTAGGAGATCTCTTTGTAGCCTAGTAAAGTGCATTAGATAATTCAGCGATTTGAGTGCAAAAGTCACAGAAGAGAACATGTGCTTTCCGTATCTGTCCACTGTACTAGACTTTTTGTTCAGCGGATGGACAGACGAGGATGTCTCTGAAAGTTCCTTTTTGGTGGCAGCCACCACCAAAGCATCCACTGAACACCCTTGGTAAGAAAATCTTTATCTGATGGTGCATTAATAAAGTTGTTTGGCCTTCGAAGAACAGTTCCACTTAGTCTGGAAACTCCCACGCCTTTTGACTAATTCCATGAGCTCATTGAAAGGTGGAGACACCCAAGTGGCAGAAGGGTGAGACCTGAAAGCCTTCAGATATACAGACTCCTCCTTGGAAGGGTTGATGGGCTTCCAACCACCTCTCTGTTTAAGGACTTCTAGGATGTCAAAGGAGACATTCTCAGAGGGCGACTGTGGGGACCCTTCTGACTCATCAAGGTCTGTATCAGAAGTGACAGACTCCTCTGGGGAGTCTAAATGCTTCCTCTTGCAAAGTCTCTTACGAGGGAACTCTTCAGAAGGATATTACGGAGAGGTTTCGGAAGACAGGGGTTCACCCGATGGGACATCCTGAGGCCTAGGTTCTCCACGTGTCTGTGGATGGTGTGGTGCAGAGACAGACGCCTTTGGGGGAAGAATTCCAGGACCCAAGAGTGGAGCTGTCTGTGGAGACAGCACTCTCCTCATCATCTTGAAAGCCCCCCTCCCCTGATACGATGACACCTCCTGCTCAGAAGAGCTAGAAGACATCCCCGGAACCAAGGGGTTGGCTTCGAGGCCAATGTAGGAGCAGAGCTCATCCACGCCGAAGCCTCGAGAGACAAGCTTGGATCCATCAAATGCCCAATCCGACTCTCCACCCCGGACCAGACTGGACAGCATTGGCTCCTAGACTCCAAGTTCAGATAGAACAGAGGATGTCAGAACAGATGTCAGGCCCAAAGATCCCAGAATAGGTCTTGGCACCAACGGATCCACTACAATTGGTTCCAGACATTCTGGCTCCAAGGTCCCAGGTCAGCTCGGAGGAGGAATCGATGTCGAAGGCTTGGTCAGTTCCGAATTCCTCTGGGTTGAAACAGACAGCAGTTTGGCCAGCGCCGGTGTCCTTAAAGGTCTCCGTACTGCTCGAGCCACGTCATCAGAAAGACTCCTGGAGGACCGAAAGGAGGAGGCAGGAGATCCGACTGGTTGCAGTACAGATGATCTTAAAGTAAGGGAGACCAGTACCAATTCCGAGGGCCGCCTCGTAATACAAACTCCAGTGGCACTGATATGGAAGGAGCTGATGACGGAGATTTTCCAGGCCCAGCAATTTTGGGGTCCGAAAATGCAACTTTGGTCAGTTTTTTTGCTGACTCTGATTGGTCAGAAAAGGAGATGACCTTTTTCCAGATTTGTCAGACTTGGATGAAGGAGACTTGGTCTTGGTCGATTTTGAAGTGCCCTGACCTTTTTCTAGTGCTGCACTGAAGGGGACTTCAATAAACATCTCACTATAAGTTTGCTCTTTCTTTCGAGCAGCAATCTAGAACTGAAAGAGTGGCAAATGGAAAAGGATTCTTCCAGATGCAATGCTCCAAGACAGTATACACAAATAGTGTGGCCATCCGTGACAGACATTTTCTGGCTAAACTTCACACACTTTTTGAACCCAGAGGGTTTGGGTTCCTTACGTTCTTTAAACATAATCAGTATGCAAACAGTCAACAACAACAAATATAAGAAAGGTACACAAACTACTTAACAGTATAACAGAAAAAACAATGCTATCGCTGTACTATATATATATATATATATATATATATATATATATATATATATATATATATATGTATATTATATATATATACACACATATATATACAGACACACACAGACACACACAGACACACACAGACACACACACAGACACACACACAGACACACACACAGACACACACACAGACACACACACACAAAACCCTTTTTTTTTTTTTTAAACAGGAAGAAACAATTGTAACAACTACAGCAGAAAAAATGGGGGAAACAACTGTAACAACTACATCAGAAAAAAATGGGGGAAAGGGTTGGCAGTTCTCCAACTAAAAATGAAGCTGCTTAGTTAAAACAAAAAAGGGGGGGGGGACAAAGGTAACCCTCTAACTTAAACGGGCAACGGCAGCACTCTAACTCAAACGGGCTGCCGCTTTAACTTAGGGATAAGTAAATAATTTTCTTTACAACACACTCTAAATTAAACGAGTGTATAATTAAACAAGAAAAAGGAAAGAAACGGGCTTTAAAAACTAAATTTAAGCCAGGATAGGGAGGTAACACAGGCCTAGCAAAGAAAAAAAATGAGGGCCAGAAGCAAAGCACAAGAGTGAACACTCTAAATTAACTAAATAACTGCTAAAACTTTAATCGCTAATTTTTTAAACCGCCAAAACACAAAGTATATTAATAATAAGTAAGGAAAATTTGCCAACTTAGCCAGAGCCAAAATGGAAGCACCCAATCTGCTCAGCGGCAAATGAGATCTGGGGAGCTATCCTACGGCATGATGGGATAGGGATACAGCCACGAGCCAGTGAAAGACCTCAAACTATTGTATACAACAGAGTCAGAATCAAGGACCGGTTCCGAACCAAACCAGTGAAGAATGAAGGCAAGACAGAACAACATCACATTTATAATTCAAACTGGAAAAGGATGATGATGAAACAGGGGGGAAGCTCTAGAAATAAGAATTGACTGGGATTTTGGATGCAGGCCTTTAAGGAGAACAATAATCATGCAGAATATTGTATCTATAAAGCAGCATAAAGTATCCTAAGAACTAAGCCTACATGGGAATGGAGAAAGGAGATTCTGCCGATAGGGATTTCTGCAATTAGGGATATAGACAATAGGCAAAAGGGGGCTGGAATTTATTGAAGAAAACTGTCAAAGGAACTAAGGTATTGGGAGCAAATAATCAGAAAGGGAAAGGTGATAAATGGCAAGATGCCACAAAGTTATTTGGATTGCAAGTTAGAGATTGCCTTCCCTATCAAAAATTGATATCAGAGTACTGGCAAAGAGAAATAAGTAGGAGGGTCCTAAATGAAAGACCAGAGTTTTTAGCAGAATCTAGAAAAGAAGCTGCCAGTAAAAAAGGATTAAATTAGTAAATCATATACAATACAGCAAGATAACTATAAGAATCAATCAGAGGAGGTTAGAAAGGATTGGGAAAAGAGATTGGATAAACAATTCACAAAGAAACAATGGGAGGACATATGTATGTCTCCCAAATATGCAACAAAATCTACACGATTTAGGATTTTTGCTAGGAAATGTTTACACAGATATTTTTATACCCCAAGCAGACTATGGAGAATTTCTCCTCTGGTAGACAGCAAATGTTAGAGATGTAACTGGGAAGAAAGAGGTAATTGGGAACATACTTCCTGGGAGTGATGTAAGGTGGAGGACTTTAAGGATTCCCTGCAGGATGCACTGTCAGGGATGCTGGGTGGGTAGACTGGTGTGACAAGGGAGATGATTTTTCTGAGCTGTAATACAGAATCAGAATTGCCTAGACATGGTAAGGCCTTGCTGTGTCTAATTATGGTGGCTGCCAAAAAAGCAATTATTAGAAAGTGGAAATCAAAATCTAAACCAGCTATACTGAAGTAGTGAATACAGTAACAGAGATAAAACAACTGGAATTGAGAACTTTAGAAAAGGGTAGGTGCAAACTACACAGGAAAAAATGGAAACTGTAGGAACAATACATACAGGGGAAGAATTAGGTTTAAAAGAAGGCAGGACTTAAATGAGCTATGTAATGTCTGAATGAAAATGACTACGTAGATTATAAGTGATGCACAATGTTTGCAACTGGGAGTGCGTCAGTATGGTTTAAGATATAAAATACTTGCAACTAGGATTGTGTCGGTGTGATTTGTTTTCATTTATATACATGTATGACTGGGTATAAGTGATGGTTTAATAAAGATGTTTCTTGTTTGTTAAAAAAAGGTCAGGAATTGAATAATTTATGTAATGTTGCTTAGGTTATATGACAGATAGCATATATAAAATATGTTTGCAAACGTGAGCTTGTTAATACAGTTTGATTACTTTTATTTAAATGTAAATTTGCCCATGTCACAAGTGATAATTCAATAAAGGTATATAAAAGAAAGAATCAGATTTCGGTACACTTTTACACTGTTGGGTACTGACAGAATTATGTAAAATAAACTGGTTTCCCTCATAAGTAATAACATGTATTTGATAGAAAAAAAATATATAACATTAACTTCACAGAGAGGAATACACCGACAAACCAGAAAACCGATATTCCGACCCGAGGTAAGTAACCGCTTGGCCATCCTGTTGAACTTTGTCCCTTACCCCCATGGTAGTGCAATCTCAGAGTTGGTATATTTAGTTAGGGGGGGGACAAGGCCCCCCACATGGGTGTTTTTTTTTTTTTTGGGACGGCCAAGTGGTTATTTACCTCGGGTTGGAATGTCAGTGTTCCGGATGTCGGTCTTCTGGTTTGTTGGTGTACTCGTCTCAGTGAAGTGAATGTCGGAGATGTGTTTTTTCATGGAACAAAAAGTATTATACTTTTGAATGTTTTTGTAACAAATGGCATTAACAATAGAGGCTTGCTGAAATATCCTGAACAGTTGAATGTACATAGATATTCAAGTGAAAAGGGAAATTGGCTAATACAGCAGAAAAAGTTACAGACTATCCTATCAATGAAATAACATTTTGGCCTGCTGAGAACTGGTTTTCTCTAGATTAAGATAAGGATGCAGACAAAGGAGGCTTCAATACAGGAAAATAATGTTTTCATCAAGGACATAGTTTTGAAACTATAAAAGTGGTTGTAAAAGACTTTTTGGTTGACATTTTGTAATCCGAGTCAGCTGAGGAAGTGCAGTGTATCTGACAGTGAGCTGTGTTATAAAAAATGTTTATAATCTCACAGTAGTGCTTGGTCAGCTTGTTTTAATAAATCTGTCTGCAATTACAAATATACAGTTATACAGTTTGTCTGTATACCTGTTGCTGACAATTTCAATTTAATAGGTACCATATGTGTGATTCTACAGACAATCCCTTTCCCATAGCACCAATGCACCAAATGGCAGCATGCCACTTCCTCCACAGTTCCCATCACAATAGGTGTCCCCCTTCAAGGCTCAATCAATAACCTCTTGATTTTCAACATTTATTAATGACCTACCATCTACATTAAATCACTCAACATTAATCAAATATTTAGAGATCACCAGAATGCTCTGCCTGCATCCTCCCAGAACTCCAACCAGTAGGCCTTCTAAGCAATGAAAGCTAGCTAAACAACTCCAAAAGTATCCTTAGCCTAAAGAAAACAAAGCTATTGATACTCTATCCCACAGCTATCAACCCTTTGCAGCAACACATCTCCAACAAGACAGAAGGAACGTTATAATGAAAACTTAACTTCTTTATCTGATACTGTCAATTTTCATTATATCCTCAACTATTGAGACAGAATCCCCAGCTACCTAGAAACACTGGGTGGACTCTAAGGAAGGATATTCCTGAACACAGTTGAGCCAAAAGCTGCTCTGCCTCATAAGACTAAATCTAATTTGTAATGAGTGATAAAGGTATGAGGATTCACCCAGGTTGCAGCTGCATACATGTTGCCCGTGGAAGCTCTAGCCAATAAGACTGAAAATGTTGCCATGGACCCAACTGAAAGGGCTCTCACAGGTTTTGGTAAGGTTAGACTCAGTTGACCTAGTTTGTTATAGATAAACAAAATGCAATCCGTCAGCCATCTGGCTAAAGTTACTTTTGCCACTGGTTTTCCAAATTTCAAATCTGCAAAAGAAATAAAAGGCCTGTCTTTCTGATTTTTGTCCTATGTAAATAAAAACCTAATTGTCTGTGAACACCCTGTAACTGCAACATGCATTCGCCTTTATTTGCAAAGTTAGGAAAGACTACTCGTGAATTGATGGATTGATTGATAATGGAATCTGACACCACTTTGGGAAGGAAGCATTGGGTCCTAATGTAACTCTATCCTTATGAAAAATCAAGTAAGGAGACTTAAGACAATGCTTGAAGTTCTGAAATTCTTCTACCGGAGGTAATGGCAACTAGAAAAATATTTCTCCAAGTCAGAAACTTGAGATAAGATTTAGCTGCTGGTTCAAAAGGGGAATGAATTAAGACTTGCAGTACGAAGTTCATATCCCATGGTGGAGTAGGGTCTTTACATGGGAGTCTCAATAGAAGAGTGCCTCTCAGGAATGCTTTACAAAGTTTAGAAGAAGCTACAGAAAAATTCTCAAATCCAATATGAAAATCAGACATTGGTGCTACTGAACCTTAATAGTAGAGGAGCTAGACCCTTCATTAAAGATCGAAGCCAAAAATTCAAGGATGTTCTGTATCAGGACTGAAAAGTGGTTAATACATTCTTGTTGTTCCCAGTAAACAAACTGTTTCTATTTACTTGTATACAGTTTTCTTGTAGAAGATTTATGGGAAGATAAAAAGATACGACAGAAAGGGGAAGACAGCATTGGCTGTCTGGGTATTAATGGAATTGAAAAAACAAGAAGTTATGTATTCACCATAACGTTCTATGTATGTAGTCCATCTCGCCTCACATTCTTACCCGTGGGTTCGGAGACTAATGTCAGCTCCGACTCGGCCATACTTTTTTTTAGCTCGAAGTCTTTCTATTGGCTGGGCTAAGATGGTATCCCATGCTGCACTGCTCTCTATCCCCAGATCTAGTTTGCTGTGAGCACCAGCACTCATTCTCCATGCATAACACCACCTAAGGAAAGGAAAGAAAAAACAAACCAAGAATAAAGGGAGCTCTGAAACCAGACCTAACCTCCAGATCCTCCAGGACAGGGGAAGGAGGGGGGGTAAGTAAGAATGTGAGGCGAGATGGACTACATACATCGAACGTTATGGTGAGTACATAACTTCTTGATGTTATGTAGTCCAATCTCGCCTACATTCTTACCCGTGGGACAGCGTCTCCAGCACCTAAATCCTGGGAGGCTCAGTGGAAAATACTCCTGAGCACTGTGGAACCAAAGGAAGACCTGCCCCTAGACATCACATCTAACTTGTAATGAGTAACAAAGGTGTGAGGAGATGCCCAAGTAGCCGCAGCACAAATATCATCCATAGACAATCTGGCCTGAAAAGCTGTAGATGTAGATACAGACCGAGTAAAGTGAGCCTTCACCCGGAACGGTAAATCTTTTCCCCTGGAGGTATAAATGAAAGAAATACAACCGGAAATCCATCTGGACAACGTGACTTTGGAAAAAGGAGACCCAATTCTGTTTTCCGAAAATGAAACAAACAACTGGTCAGATTTTCTGAGGTCTTTACTTCTGTGCAAATAAGAACGCAATTGTCTGTGCACATCCAACTGATGTAATTTGAACTCTGCCTTGTTTGAGAACTGGGGAAAAAACACTGGCAATTCAATAGATTGGTTAAGGTTACTGACTGACGCTACTTTGGGAAGAAAAGAGGGGTTTGGTCTGAGAGAAACCCTGTCCTTATGAAAAATCAAATAAGGGGGTTTGATTGATAAAGCTTGAAGCTCCGAAACACGTCTGGCTGACGTGATGGCTACCAAAAAGACAGTCTTCCAAGTTAAGAATTTTAATTCTTAAGTGGCTTCGGGCTCAAAGGGGTGTGAAGTAAGACCCTGTAGAAAAAGAAGTTCTGTACCTACCATAACGTTCCATGTTAGTTGTCTTCATCTTCTTTCTTGCTGGTTGGGATCGGAGCCGATCCTCGGCTCCGACTCGGCCATCTTCTATAGCTCGAGAGCTGTTTACTGGCTCGAGGCTACCCTTTATCTCATGATGCCTAGCGCTAGCTACCCAGATCTCTTTTGAAATAGCTAACCCAGCCATAGCTATATAATGAACCCCTCCAAGCAAAAGGTTGAGCATACCTGTCATACTCTCTAAGTCAGTAGAGGAAACAAACCAGAAAACACTCAGGCAGTGAAACCTGAACTCCTCTCGGTCCAATAGAACAGGGGGATGGAGGGGGGGGACGCAAGAAAGAAGGCGAGATGAAGACAACTAACATGGAACGTTATGGTAGGTACATAACTTCTTTATGTTAAGTTGTCTATCTCGCCTTCGTTTGTTGCTGGTTGGGACAGCATCCCTAGCACCTACAACCCTGGGCGGCTCATTGGAACAGACTTTTCAGAACAGTGGAACCAAAGTTGGCTCTACTTCTGGAGACTATATCTAACTTGTAATTAGAAATAAAGGTATGAGGGTTTGCCCACGTAGCGGCTGCGCAGATCCATGGGCAACCTAGACTGGAAGGCTACAGAGGTGGCCAAGGCCCTAGCAGAATGACCTTTCGGTTTGATAGACAACTTTTTTTCTCAGTTGATAGATGAAGGTAATAATGTGAGACAACCCCCTGGATAAGGTCACTTTGGAAACTGGGAGACCATGTTTTCCCCGAGCATATGAAAGGAAAAGTTGGTCCGACTTCCTTATATCCTTCGTTCTATGCAGGTAAAAACGCAATTGTCTATGAACATCCAATTGGTGTAATTTGTATTCTGCCTTGTTAGTGTGGTTAGGGAAAAACACAGGGAGGTCTATAGACTGGTTCAGATTATTTTCTGAGCAGACCTTCGGAAGGAAAGAGGGATTAGTCCTCAGAGCAACCCTAAGTACAGAGGACGAACACTTAGTGCCTGAAGTTCAGAGATGAGTCTGGCTGAAGTAATAGCTACCAGAAAGAGAGTTTTCCAAGATAGAAACTTAATAGAGCAGGTTGCTGCCGGTTCAAAAGGGGACATAATTAAGGAGGTTAGTACCAAATTAAGGTCCCAAGGAGGAGGGGGATCTCTCACCAGGGGCCTAAGGAGAGTAGTCCCTCTGAGAAAAGCTTTACAGAGCTTATGAGACATAATGTTTACATTAGACAACCCAACATGAAAGTTAGAGATGGCCGCCAATTGAACCCTGATTGCAGCAGAAGCGGACCCAGAATGAAAAAGTTCTGCTAGGAACTCCAAGATTTTGTGTACTGGGGCTGAAAAGGGATCTATGTTCCTAGCCTCTGCCCAACAAGAAAAACATTTCCATTTGCTAGCATAAGTCTTTCGAGTGGCGGACCTGTGAGAGAAGACAATAATCTCACGAACGCCGGGGAAATGCTGGGAAGCCTGGCTAGGGTTGGAAATGAAGCAACCAAGCTGTGAGCTGGAGTGTTTGGAGGGATTGATGCAGTCCGCCTGACTGATGAATCAGCAGGTCTGGAATAGGATCCAGAGTCCAGGGCTGCTCGAGAAGGTAACGGTGCAGGAACGGGAACCACATCTGTCGAGGCCAGTATGTGGCAATGAGGATCATTTGCAACCTAACGAAATAGCTTTCTGTATGATTTTCGGTATAAGAGGAAACAGATGGAAGGCATAAAGAATTCCCTAAGGCCAATCGTGGACTAGAGCGTCTCTGGAAGAGTGACCGGGAAGCGGAACAAGGGAGAAGTAGTTGCTGCATTTGCTGTTGAAAGGGGTGGCAAAAAGACTGCAGCAAGGCTGTCCCCACTTGCGGAAGATCAGATCCGCAACTACCTGATTCAGAGACCACTCGTGAGGCATGAGAATAGCTCTGCTGAGCCTGTCCGCTATGACATTGGACCTCCCAGGGATGTGCATCGCAATCAGAAATCGTTGAGAGGAGATCGCCCACTGCCAGAGTCCAAGTGCTTCTCGACATAGGGGGTAGGACCTGGTTCCGTCCTGCTTGTTGATGCTTGTCCGTTTGAATTGCAATGGTCCCAGAAGGGAGAGAGTCCTGAAGAGCTTGCAACGCTAGGAGCACCGCTCTCATTTCGAAGACGTTTATGTGCAGATGGTACTAGTGAGGCTGCCAAGTGCCTTGGACTGTCCTGCCCTGACAATGCTCCCCCCACCCTATCAGGGAGGCATCTGTGGTCACTGTGGCAACCGGAGGGGGCTGAATGAATGGTCTGCCCTGAGACACTAGTGGGGAGACCATCCACCAGGAAAGGTGCCTTTTGCATGTTTCTGTAATCATGATCCTGTGAGACATGGGCAACTGTTGAAAGGAACACTGTGTGAGCAGAAGCCACTGACGAATTCTCATGTGAAAGCGGGCTAGAGGGATTAGAAGAATTGCCGCTGCCATGGAACCCAGAGTTTGAAGGACCAACCTGACTTGGACCTTTTTGCACTGCATCAGAATTTGTACTTGCTGTCAAATTGTGGTCACCCTGTCTAGCAGTAGCCTTGCGGACATACTCCTTGTGTCTAAGTCTGCTCCTATATAGGTAATAGATTGACAGGGCAACAAGGCAGATTTTTCAAAGTTTATTGCAATGCCTAGCTGGGAGCAAATTGTGATTGTGTAGTCCCTGACTTGTAGAAGCTGATGCCTGGTAGTAGCAGTAAGGAGCCAGTCATCTAGATATGGAAACACCTGCAGTCCTTGACGTCTCAGGTGAGCCGTGACCACTGCCATACATTTGGTGAACACCCTGGGGGCTGTGGTGAGACCAAAGGGCAGAGCTCTGAACTGGTAATGACCGACTCCCAGCCGGAAGCAAAGGAATCTCCTGGAGCGCCTGTCCATCTTGATGTGATAGTACGCATCCTGGAGATCTATGGAGCACATCCAATTGTCCTGACCCAGAAAGGGTAGAATGGACTGTAGCGTGACCATCCGAAACTCTGTTCTTTGAACAAACTTGTTTAGTCTGCTGAGACCCAGAATCGGTCTCCAGTCCCCTGTCTTTTTTAGTACCAAAAAGAACCTTGAGTAAGTTCCGGATCTGTGTTGGTCTGCCAGGACTTCCTGGATGACTCTCTTTTCTAGCAGTTTTGAAACTTCTATGACTGCTTGGTCCCTCAGATTGGGTGGAACATCTGGAAGGGATTTGCTTGACAGTAAGGGGGGGTTGAAAGAAGGGAATTCTGTAACCTCCAGATATGATTGAGTGTACCCATTTGTCTTGAGTTAAATTCTGCCAAGCTTTTGGGTACAGTGACAGTCTTCCCCCGACTGCCTCCAGAGGCGGGCAGCCGGGCAACCCTTCAGGGATGCTGGAAGGGCTTTTCAGAGAAGGATTCTCTGCTGCCCTGATTCTGCGGACCCCCTCTGCCACGAGGGCAGCGTCTGTTGTTGTTTCCTCCCCTGCCCCTGGAAGAAAAATCACTACGTGTGTCAGGCGAGGCTCCCTGAGACTTTCGAAACCACATTTTACCACTCTTCTGACCCTTGGGGTATGGTCTGGAAGGAGTGGAAAAACAGAGTCCCACGGCAGAGAGAGTCTTGCCTTCTTGTTCACACCTAGTCAGAGTGTCTTTCACCTGTGGTCCAAAGAGAAAGAAACCATCAAAGGGGGTGTTGGTGAATGACGCTCTAAAGGGTTCCGCAAAATTACACAGCCGCATCCATGTGTGTGTCTCCTAAGGGCCACGCCTGTACCTGCGGCTCTACTCGCACAATTGGCTGCATAAGAAATGAGCCTCATGGAGGAGTTGACTACAGAATTAAGGGTCGCCAGCTGGGAAGCCACTTTAGCTTGAGCACCTTCAGCTGATGGATCCTGAAGGGTATCTCCGAGCTCTTTAAGGAGATCCCTCTGAAGATGGGTAAAATAGCATAAGTAATTCAGTGACCTCCTAGAAAAGGTCGCTGAAGCAAACATTCGCTTCCCGTATCTATCCATAGTCCTGGACTCCTTGTTAAGAGGATGGACAGATGAAGTTTCCACTAACTCTTTCTTAGTGGCTGCTGCTACCACCATGGCATCCACAGGAACACCTTTGGTAAGGAACTGCTTACCAAGGGGTGCAGTGATAAACATGCCGGGTCTCCTCGGGGTTGGTTCCACTGCATCTGGGGCTGACCAAAGGCGGAGAAACCCAGGAGGTGGAAGGTCGGGAACCGAACGCATCCAGGAATACAGACTCACCCTCGGTAGGGGCAAGGGGAGTCCAGTTCCCCCTCTGCTTAAGCATTTCTAGGATGTCCGAGAAGGAAACATCTCCAGAAAGGGATCTCGGGGACCCTTCCGATTCACCTAAGTCTGTATCAAAAGTGACAGATTCATGGAGTCAAGGTGCTTCCTCTTGCACTTCTTCCGAGGGGGCTCCTCTGAATGATCAGGGGAGGCCTCAGAAGAACAGGAAACACCCAATGGGGTGTCCTGGAGTGCCGGATCCCCACGCTTGGGGTCTGGAGGAGGAGCAGAGGTTGACACAGCCACTACAAAGGACGGAGCCAGTGGGGTCGAACGTCGAGCTGACTCAGTGGCCAGAACACTCCTCATGACATCAAAGGCGTCCCTGCCACGATGCAGAGAAGGCTCCGGTTCCGAGGAAATCGGAATTCTTCTCCACACCGAGGGAGATGGCTCCGAGGCCTATGTAGGAGCTGAGCTCACCTGCGCCGAAGCTCTGAGAGAGAGAATGGGGTCGGACAAGGGTCCGAAGCCACTCACCCCCTCGGAGCCGACGAGGGAGCTTCAGCGCCCAGATCCCTCGATGGACGGCACCATCGAGGGAATCGGAGCAGACGATGGAACCGAAGAAGAAATAAATAGTTATCGGAGCTGACAGTTCCACAACTTGAACTCCGGCTCCGAGCTCAATGGAGTCGGAGGAGGAATATCGACAGAAGTGGACGGAACTGACACTTGTTGAGGAGGGCTGGACAACATCTTGGCAAGTGCCTGCGACTTCAGCAACCTACTGATCACTCTCTCCACGTCGTGATCAGAGAGCCTAGAGGACCGAGAGGAGTGGGAAGATCTGTGACTGCGCTCACTCTGCAGCAGGGGAGACAGAGGAGCCGAATGTATGGATTCCAGAGAAGGGGACCTCAGCCTCTTGTGGCTCCGTGACGGCTCCGAAGACACTGATGGAGCCAACGGGGAGATGGTCTCCTCTGTTCCGACCGGAACCGAAGCAGCAGGTAAGGTTTGAACCAATGACGGCTCCGAGCCGATGATTTGGTCGGTTTTGGGGATTTCACAGGCTGAGCCTTGGCCGGTGAATCCTGGGGCTTGAGAAGACCCCTCAGAATAAGCCTATTCTTGCGCTCCTGCAGAAGTCTTGGGCTAAATGCATAGCATATAGAACAAGAGTCCTGCAGGTGCACTGAGCCTAAACAATAGACGCAAGAAGTGTGCCCATCTGTTAGAGAGATTTTCTAACAGCATGAGTCACACTTCTTGAATCCGACACCTTGGATTCTTTAGACATATCCAACAAAATACCTGTAAGACACTACACTGATTTTTGGCCAAAAGGCCGAACAGTGATAACAAAATACCACAAAACTAACAAAAGGTGAAAACACACAGCATACTACAGTTAAAGATTGTTTTTTTTTTTTTTTAAACTAGGAAGCCTCTAACTTAAATGGCTACCTAACAATAAGAAAGAAGGAAAGGCTTAAACTAAACTCTAGCCTACAAGAAGTGATGGGGGTGGGGGGGGGATTCTCTAATTTAAACGAGTTCTTGGGAAAGGACTACCAATACACTAAACTAACACAACAAGTTACAGACTATAATTTAAACAATAAACTCCCAGAAGAAGCACTAATCTGACAAAAAACAGTTTAACAAGAAACTTATACGAGTCTGAGCCAGTAAGAACGAAACCTCGCAGCTGAAGCGGCAAACGAGATCTGGGTAGCTAGCATTCGGCATCATGGGATAAGGGGTAGCTTAGAGCCAGTAAACAGCTCTCAAGCTATGGAAGATGGCCGAGTCGGAGCAGAGGATCGGCACCGATCCCAGCCAGCAAGAAACGAAGGCGAGATAAACTTTGATGTTAAGTTGTCTAAGTCCCAAGGCATAACAGGTTCCGATACCAGTGGACGAAGTAACAAAGTGCCCTTCAGGAAGGCCTTACAGAGTCTATGTGCCATCAGACTAGGTTCATCTATGACATGAAAGGTAGAAATTGTCGCCAATTGGACTTTTAATGGTTGCGGCCGCTGAACCCTGGTTAAAGAGCATAGACAAGAACTCCAATACAGACGAAATTGGAGCTGTGTACGGGTCAAGTCTTCTTGGCATGCACCCAGATTGAAAACCTCTTCCATTTGCTGTAATAAATCTTCCTGGTCGAGGGTTTATGACAGTAAGATAAAATATGAACCACCTCCGGCGAAAATTGATGAAGCCTAACTAATGATGGAAGTGGAGTAGCCAGGCTGTCAACCGGAGGGTCCGATGAGAGGGATGGAGCTGCCCTGACAAGTGTCAGTAAGTCTGGTTGTTGGTCCAGAATCCAAGGAGTGTCCATGAGATAGGGATGGAGAAACGGGAACCAAATTTGATGAGGCCAGTGTGGGGCAATAATAATAATTTTGCTTCCCAAGGATTGGGCTTTCTGAATAACTTTTGACAGCAAGGGGACCGGAGGGAAGACATATAGTAGACCGGAAGGCCAATCGTACACTACAGCGTCCCTGGGTGACTCCCCCTGAGGGGGCATCAGTGTGAAATAGCTGCTGCATTTGGCATTGAGGGGGCTGTCAAAAAGGTCGCAGCAAGGCTGACCCCACCTGCGGAAGATCTGCTGCGCAACTTGACAGTTCAGGGACCACTCGTAAGGCATCAGAATAGCTCTGCTTAGCCTGTCTGCGATCACAGTGGACTTCTCCGGAATGTGTATTGCCACCAGAAAACACTGGGAAGACACTGCCCATTGCCACACTCGCATGGCCTCTCTGCAAAGGGGATAAGACTTGGTTCCTCCCTGCTTGTTCAGATACCACACCACTGACATATTGTCAGAGTGGACTGCAATAGTTCCGAGAGGAAGAAAACTCTGAAGTGCTTGCAATGCTAGTAGCACAGCTCTCATCTCCAAGACATTGATATGCAGATGCATCTCGTGCTCTTGCCACATGCCTTGGACTGTCCTGCCTAGATAATGCCCCCCCACCACATCTGGGAGGCATCCGTGGTCACCGTGGTAACCGGGGGCGCAGGAACGAAGGGCTTTCCCGCATTGAGGTTGTTGGTGCGAAGCCATCAACTGAGATCCTGTTTGCACCTGTCTGAGTAGAACAGAGTGAGAAAGTGGAAGATGTTGACGAGACCACTGGGCAAAGAGCAGCCACTGAAGGAGCCTCATATGTAACCTTGCCAGAGAGACTAACATAATCGTAGCAGCCATTGTCCCCAACAATTGGAGGACCCATCTTGCCTTTACTCTTCTCAGAGGGAGCAAGGTGTAAACCTGTTGTTGTAGGACTCTGATTCTTTCCAGTGGTAGAAACGCCCGCATGAGGACGGCGTCTAATTCAGCGCCTATAAAAGTGACATGCTGCGAGGGCAACAAGGCAGATTTTTCCCAGTTCAATGTGATGCCCAACTGTTGACATAGGTTGATAGTAGCGTCCCTGGTCTAAAGTAGTAGATGCCTGTTGGTGGCAGTAAGGAGCCAGTCGTCCAGATACGGAAACTTGGAATCCCTGACGTCTCAAGTGAGCAGTCGCCACTGCCATGCATTTGGTAAACACCCTGGGGGCTGTGGTAAGACCAAAGGGCAGGGCTCGAAACTGAAAATGACTGGCTCCCAGCCGGAAGCATAGGTGACTTCTGGATGTCCTGTCCATCTTTATGTGGTAGTAAGCATCCTTGAGGTCGATGCAGCACATCCACACTTCTTTTCACAATAATGGGAGAATAGACTGCAATGTGACCATTCGGAACTTGGACTTTTGCACATGGGTGTTCAATCGGCTGAGATCCAACATGGGTCTCAGGTCCCCTGTCCTTTTCGGCACCAAAAAGAATCTGGAGCAAGTCCCTAATCCGATCTGGTCTGAGGGGACATGTTGGATGGCTCCTTTTTCTAGCAGCTTTGAAACTTTTGAAGCTGCGTAATCCCTTTGACTGGGTGGAACATCTGATATTTTCTTGATTGGAGGGAGATTTGATGAAAAGGGAATGACATATCCTCCGGAAATTATTCGTAGAACCCAATGGTCCTGGGTGAATTCTTACCAGGCCTCTGGGTATAATGAGATTCGACCCCCGACTGGCTCTGGAAACGCACAGTCGGGCCTCCCATCAGGATCAACAGTAGGGAGAACCGCGAAAGGAATCGCAGTCTCCCGAGTTGCGAGGGCCTCCTCTGCCCCTAGGGCGACATCTCCCTGAATAACCACCCCCTCCTCTGCCTCTGGAGGGGGGCTCACCTTGTGCACCGGGAAAAAAAAACTCTGATTTATTGAACCACCTTTTGCCACCCCTCTGGGCCTTGGGATAAGGCCTAGAGGGAAGGGGAAAACGGACTCCTATGGCAGATAGAGTTTTTCCCTCCTGCTCGCACCTGGTGAGTGTGTCTTTCACCTTGGTTCCGAACAAAGAGGAACCATCAAATGGGGTGTCGGTGAATGAGGACTTGAAGGCCTCGCGAAATGACAAAGGCACATCCAGGCCTGCCTCCAAAGAGCAACTCCTGAACTTGCTGCCCTACTCTCTCCCTCGGCTGCGTAGGAGATTAGCCTCATGGAGGAGTTTGCAATAGAATTAAGGGTAGACATCTTGAGCGTTGACAGTCTGGGCCACCGCCTCAGAAACATTACCCATGAGAGTATCTCGAAACTCCTTGAGGAGATCTCTCTGGAACCGTGTAAAGGTGTGATAAGTAATTCAGTGACCGTAAGGTAAAGGTCGCTGAAGAGAACGTACGCTTCCCGTACCAGTCCATAGTCCTAGACTCCTTGTTAGGGGGATGGACGGTGGAAGAAGTCTCAGCTAATTCCTTCTGGGTGGCAGCTGCCACCACCATGGCATCCACAGGTACTCCCTTGGATAGAAAATCCTTATCAGGAAGAGTAGACAAAAATTTATTGGGTCTCCTGGGGACTGGCTCCACAGAGTCAGGGGTTTTCCACACCCTTCGACAAACCAAATCCAGAAGCTCAAAGGGTGGAGAAACCCAGGAAGTGGAGGGCTGAGAACCAAAGGCCTTCAAGGAAGACTGACTCCTCCTCGAGGGGGCTTTGGATGGCCAGTCACCTCTTTGCTTCAAAATCTCTAGGATGTCAAAGAAAGAAACAGGATGACTTAGGGGACCCCTCCGTCTCCTTGAGGTAGGTGTCTGATGTGAGAGACTCATCCTGGGAATCTATGTGCTTCCTCTTGCACGTTTTCTTTCTGGGTGGCTCCTCAGGTAAAAAGTCTGAGGGACCCTCAGAAATATGCGGACCACTCGTGGAGGTACCTTGAGGCCTTGGGGATCCGCTGTCCAGAGATAGATGGCGATCAGAGACCTGCACCGGTGTTGTAGGGGACAGAATGACCAACCCGTATGATGCCGCTGACGACCTGGCCAGCGCGCTCTGCATGGCCTTAAAGGCTGGTCCTCCCAGATCCGAAGAACAACCAGCCTCAAAAGCCAAGACAGGAGTCGGGCTTCCCCGCCCCGAAGCGCCAAGAGGGAGACTAGGAGCAGAGAGGTGTCCTGAAGCCTCTCCCTCAGGTCCGACCGAAGAATCCTGAGTCCTGAACCCCGTGGACGGTGCAGACGTGGTCAGAGCTGACATCGGAACCGATAAGCCAGGAAGGGCTGTCGGAACTGACCTAGGGACATCACACGGAGCCGAGCACTCTGGCTCTGAAAGCTGAGATGTGCTCGGAGAAGGAAGTATTGATGCAGATTGAGGGACCGGCTCCGGAGCCGACTGGGTCGGAGCAGAGAACAATTTTGCCAGTACCAGCGACTGAAGAAGTCTCTGCACCACTCTATCGACGTCCACATCTGATAAGGATAGAGAAGGAGATCGAGACCTCCTCTCTGAAGGGGACCTGCGAGGAGGGGAATACTGGCCTAATGCTAGGCGATCGGCTCCGAACAGATTCCAGGAAGATTGGAGCCGAAGCAGGTTCCATAAAGTACAGTTTTGTACCTACCATAAATGTAGATGTTCGAGTGCTAATACAGCTGCAGTCATAACAGATGGGTTCTCCTGCCGTCAGGCGGGTCCTCGGTCGGCAGAATTCCAAAGTCTATTTCCAGGGTCGGTTGTAGTCGCTTTCTTTCCTGACGTCAGTGCGACAGGGGTATACAAGACACAGCCGACGCCACTTTCTTCAGTCTTTCTTGCCCCAGATGTCAGGTGCCCCCAGAAGGAAGGCAATATATAAAAAAAAAATATATATATATATATATATATATATATATATATATATATATATATATAGAATATATAATCATGCATTGCAATATAATCAAAAACCAGTAGTTGCAAGCAAATACATCATAGAAGGATAACCCAATCAAGTTGTAAGATGAGGAGTTAGCCACTAGGTCTGTACCCAGAGGGGAAGGAGGGAGGGAAACCTGGACTGCAGCTGTATTAGCACTCGAACATCTACATTTACGGTAGGTACAAAACTGTACTATGTTCATCGTGCATACAGCTGCAGTCATAACAGATGGGTAGAATCCCAAAGCTAAAAAAGGGGTGGTAGGCACTAGGTGGAAAGTACAGTTTTGTACCTACCATAAATGTAGATGTTCGAGGATCCACATTGCTGCAGTCCTAACTATTGGGGGTAGTCCGCTGTCCAGTCGGCCCGAATACCAAAGTATACGGCTGACGTCGGTCAGGGCGCATTAGACTGACGTCAGTACGTCAGGGTACTAATGCGCATGACCGACGTCATATCCTCAGTCTTTTCTTGCCCCAGATGTCAGAAGACCCTAAAAAGACAAGGCCCCAATATACCTGCACCAAAAACATGTACAATATATACAAAATTATCAGCATATAACTTCACCTACACAACCACCCCTAAACACAGAGGGGAAGGAGGGAGGGTAAATTGGACTGCAGCAATGTGGATCCTCGAACATCTACATTTATGGTAGGTACAAAACTGTACTATGTTCTTCATTCCACATTGCTGCAGTCCTAACTATTGGGTAGAATCCCAAAGCAGAGGTAAGGGAGGCTGGCAAATCATAAAGAAGCAGGAGCTGACAACATGCCTTGCAAAATAGCTGTGGCAAAACCAGCCCTAGACTTAGAGTAGAGAGGAAGGTGATAATGCTTAGAGAAAGTATGCACTGAACTCCAAGTAGCTGCCTCCAAAATATCCTTAGTTGCCACCCCCCTTAGGAATGCTGTTGAAGTGGCAGTAGCCCTAGTGGAATGAGGCCTAATCCCAGCTGGAATCTCCTTGCCATGATGGGAATAACAAAATGCAATGCAAAACCCAATCCACCTAGAAATAGTTTGTTTTGACACAGGCTTGCCCTGCGAACTCAAAGCAAAAGAAACAAACAACTGCTGAGACTGCCTAAAATCCTTAGTCCTGCTTAAATAATAACGCAATTGCCTGTGTACATCTAAAGTGTGCAAAATCTTTTCCCCTTTATTTTGGGGGTCTGCATAAAAAGTAGGCAAATGAATAGTTTGGTTTAAAGCCACACTAGAAACCACTTTAGGCATAAAGGAAGGATTAGTGCGTAATGATACCCTATCCTTATGGAAAATCAAAAGGGCTCTACTGCCATAAGGGCCTGCAACTCAGACACCCTTCTTGCAGAAGTAATAGCCAACAGAAAAGCAGTCTTCCATGACAAGTATTTCAATTCAGCAGTAGCCGCAGGCTCAAAAGGTTGTAGAGTAAGTTTTTCCAACACAAAATTGAGATCCCAAGCAGGAGTAGGAGCTCTCGTGGGGTCTTATATTCTTTGCCCCTCTAAGAAACTGCTTGAACAAAGGATGCGAAAACAATGGTGGGTCACAATCATAGTGAGCTGAAATTGCTGCAGCATGAATCTTAATGGAAGAGAAGGACAAACCTTTGTCCAATAACTCAGTAAGATATTGAAGAGCCACACTCAAATTAGGCTCAGAAATCTCCAAATTCTTTGCTGTACTCCAAAATAAAAATCTCCTCCATTTTTCTGCGTACACCTTCCTTGTACTAGGTCTTCTAGCTTCCATAATCACATTTAAAACTTGTTGAGGAAGTTGAGACCTGCTGTGTTTCAACACAGAATATGCCAGGCTGTTAGATGAAGAGAGTGAAGCTTGACATTGAGCAGATGACCGTCCTTCTGAGATAACAGATGTGGAATCAAAGGTAAAGGCCATGGAGGCTTCCTTACCAGACTCCTTAGTAGTGGGTACCAGTGTTGCCGAGGCCAATCTGGAGCTATTAAAATCATCCTTGGCTTGTCTTGTCTGACCTTTAAGAGCACCTTTGGAAGAAGAGGCAGAGGTGGAAAGGCATACACATGAAGATTTTTCCAACTGAAAGAAAGAGCATCCACTTTCCAAGCTGTGTGATGAAACCCCTTTGTGCAAAACTTTGGCAGCTGGTGGTTTAGTGGAGAAGCGAACAGATCTATGTCTGGAGTTCCCCATGACACTGTCAATGTCTGAAAATACATGAAGATCCAGTTTCCACTCGTGGGGATCCATGATTTGTCTGCTTAACACATCTGCTAAGGAGTTCTGTGCTCCCGGCAGAAACCTTGCCTGAAGAGTTAGTTGCAAGCTGAGCGCAGTCTCCCATAAAATCATTGCTTGCCTGCATAGAGGATAAGAATGTGTTCCCCCTTGTTTGTTGATGTACCACATGACAGTTGTGTTGTCTGTTAGAATCAACACCTGCCCAGGAAGAAGTAACTCCTTGAAAGCCATTAATGCAAACTGGACTGCTAACATCTCCTTCATGTTGATATGTAGATGCTGTAGTCTGGCAGGCCACTTGTCTTGTATCCACTTTCCATTCAGATGAGCTCCCCAAGCAATGTCCGAGGCATCTGTCGTTAAAATCTGACTCGCCTCTGGCCGGGTCACAGAGAGTCCCTTGTTTAGGTGACATTCCTGAGCCCACCACAAAAATTCTTTTGAAGGCAAGGTATTATTTGAATGACAGTGTCCAAATCCTGGCAGTGCTGTGTCCATACATTTTGAGATACCATTGTAGCTTCCTCATATGCAGTTTGGCATTGGGAAGCACCAGAATACAAGATGCCATGAACCCTAATGCTTGAAGGACTGTCCTTGCAGTCAGCACGGACTGATGAGATAGTTGATGGAAGTAAAGTGATAGACTCTTTTGTTTGTCCGGGGTTAAAAGGCCATCTGGGCTGCTGTATTCAGTCTCACACCCAGAAAGCACATGTCTTGAGAGGGTACTAGACTGGACTTTATTTCGTTCACAGAATACCCTAGGCATCTTAGCACTGCTATAACATATTCCAGATGCTGTAGAAGGTCTTCCTTTTCTTGAGCCAGAATCAGGCAGTCGTCCAAGTAAGGATAGATTTGAATTCCTTTTAGCGAAGTAAGCTATCACTGGAGCCAGAACCTTTGTGAATACTCTGGGCAGTAGATAAGCCAAAGGGCAATGCAGAGAACTGATAATGAGAATTTCCAGCTCGAAAACGCAGATACTTCCTGCAACTTAGTCTTATAGGCACATGAAGGTAAGCTTCCTTGAGATCTAAAGTTACCATCCAGTGATCTTTGCCCAGCAGAGGTAAAAGCTGTTGTAACGTCAACATCTTGAACTTGGGAATGTCCAGATAAGTGTTGAGGATAGATAAATCCAAAATTGGTCTCCACGTGTTCCCCTTCTTTGGTACTAGGAACAGGCGAGAATAAAATCCTAGGCCCTTATCTGATACAGGGACTGGCTGAATGGCCCCTATTTGGAGTAACAGAGAAATTTGCTTGTGAGTCTCTTTCCTTTGTGGAGGAGGAACGTCTGGCATGCCTTTGAAAGGGGGCAAGGTATGGAAATAAAACCTGTAACCGTGGTGAATGATATCCAACACCCATCTGTCTTGAGTAATTAAATCCCAATTTTCTTTGAAAAGAGACAGTCTTCCTCCCAAAGGAGCTGCCAGACGAGAATCTACTGGCAGCTGAAAAGGCAGGTCATTGGGTCTGTTTACGAAAGGACTGACCCCTGCCCTCACCAGAAGTCTGAGCAGGTGAACTCCCTGTTCTAGGCCTAAAAGAACCTTGAGCTCTGCCCCTACCACGTCTAGACCTACCCCTAGACTGGGAATCATAAGCAGGATATGTCCATCCCTTAGTAGGCCAATTTCTACTAAACTTGGTGGCTGCACCTGCAAAAAATCTTTAACAGTTTGCATAGCCTTAGCTTTGTCCTCCATTTTCTTTAAAACTGCTTCCACAGGCGAACCAAACAACACATCAGACTGTAAAGGAGCATCCAAAATCCTTGTCTTAACATGCTCAGCTAAATTCTGATCCCTCAACCAGGCATGCCTGCGAAGAACAGAACTAGTGGCAGCCACCCTCGAGGAGGCCTGTACAGCATCAAAACCACATTGCAAAGAATGCTTACCCACTTGTTCAGACACATGAACTAAATCCAGCAACTCTTTACACTCAATACCTTCCGCCAAAGCATCCACCTTAGATTTCAATAGTGAAAGGAGATAATTTTGATATTTTAGCATGTGAAACTGACAATTCAACGCCCTCATGGCTAAAGTGGAAGAAGTATACACTTTCTTTCCCCATCTATCCAAAGCCCTTGCCTCTTTATCAGTAGGAACAGGGTTTTTAACAACAGAGGCCTTAACACCTTTAGGTCCCTGAGAAACAGTTTCCGGGTCTGCCCTAGGACTCTTAAAAGATACTTATGAGCTTCAGGCACCCTATAGTACCTATCAGGTTTAACAGGAGCAGGAGGCAAAGAATCAGGGTTCAAGGAAGCCTCTGCAAAAACATCTTCCACCACATTCAACACAGGAGGTATAGCTAAGGGCCTATGCTGGGGTAAAAACAAGAATTCCCTAAGCCTTTTCCTGGAATCAGAGTAATCTTGGCCTTCCCATTTAAAGTGCTCCCTCATGGAATGCAGAGTCTCTGAAAATGAGAAATCCTCAGGAGGAGAAGCTGTAGGAGTGGAATCATCCACATCAGAATCAGAATAAGGAGGATACTCCTGCAAGTCTTCCGCAGAAGACTCAGAAGCCTCTGAACACTGTTCAAAACTGTCAAACTCAGGTTCCACCCTAGGCCTCTTATCAGGAGGGGGCATAGAACCTCTAATCAGAGTAATCAAATCTTCTGCCATTTTAAGCATATGTTTCTTAGGCACAGAACCTGAAGTGCTAGGAGAAGCCCCCACTGAAGCTAAACTTGGCCTACCTCTCAAAGAAGTCTTGGAAACAGAAGGAGAGGCTCTAACTACCTTGGGAAGAGAGGGAAGAACAGTTACCTGAGAAGCCCCCTCAGCCTGGCCTACCTCCTGAGAAGGCACATCCTGCAACAGTAAAGTCTCTGCCTGAGACTCCAAAGAAACTCCTGGCAAAACCTCTGGCTCCACAGAGCCTTCTAAAGAACCGCCGTCCGGGACTGCCGGGTCATCAACCCTAGGCTTCGCTGTTTTGTCCTTGCGCTTTTTGGACGAAGCGGGCGTCGGAGCATCCAACGGCATTTTATAATTACAACGCTTCCCAAACACTAACCTGGCACAGTCTAACCGTCTCTTAATAGTGCGTTTGTTAAATCTAGCACAAGAGCGGCATCCAACAACGTCGTGCTCAGGCCCTAAACAAGGTATACACAAGGTATGGTAATCCCTATGAGGTATCTGTTTCCCACAAGAAATACAGTTATTCACTTTTTCTGACATCCGGTTAAATACTGAGGCAAGAAAAAACCAAAATGTTCTAGCAGTACTTAGCCAACTTTGATTCGGTCTGAAACTCCGACTTCAGAAAATTTCAGAACGCCAACCTGCACTCGCAAAACTGCTTCTGCATCGGACCATGCGGCAAAAAAGACTGAGGATATGACGTCGGTCATGCGCATTAGTACCCTGACGTACTGACGTCAGTCTAATGCGCCCTGACCGACGTCAGCCGTATACTTTGGTATTCGGGCCGACTGGACAGCGGACTACCCCCAATAGTTAGGACTGCAGCAATGTGGAATGAAGAACATCTAGGAGGAGCCAAGATGCCCTGCAAGACTGCAGTGGCAAAGCCTGCTCTAGTTTTGGAGTATAAAGGTAGGTGGTAGTGTTTAGTGAAGGTATGCACAGAACTCCAAGTGGCTGCCTCCAAAATATCTTTGGTAGGGACTCCTCTGAGGAAGGCTGCAGAGGTAGCTGTGGCCCTTGTGGAGTGGGATCTGATGCCTGCAGGTACATATTTACCATGAAAGGAGTAACCAAACTGTATGCAGTGGCCTATCCATTTTGAAATTGTCTGTTTGGAAATTGGCTTCCCTTGAGCTCCTACAGCATAGGACACAAAGAGTTGTTCTGATTTCCTGAAAGGCTTTGTTCTGTCCAAATACTAACGTAGCTGTCTATGGATGTCTAAGGAATGTAGCAGCCTTTCCCCTTTGTTTTGAGGATTGGGGTAAAAGGTAGGTAAGTGTATGGCCTGATTTAAAGCTACCCTGGATACTACCTTAGGCATAAATGACAGGTTGGTTCGTAGGGAAACCCTGTCCTAATGGAAGATGAGAAAAGGCTGCACAGCCATGAGGGCTTGTAGTTCCGAAACCCTACGAGCGGAGGTAATGGCCAGAAGGAAAGCTGTTTTCCAGGACAAATATTGCAAATCTGTTGAGGCAGCTGGTTCAAAGGGAGGCAAAGTTAATTTTTCTAGAATGTAATTAAGATCCCAGGCTGGTATTGGTTGTTTCCTTGGAGGTCTTATATTCTTAGCCCCTCTGAGGAACTGTCTTAAGAGTGGGTGAGAGAATAAGGGTGGATCAGTGTTGTATTCTGCAGAAATGGCTGAGGCATGGATTTTGACGGAGGAAAATGAAAGTCCACTGTTCAACAGCTCAGCTAGATACTGTAATATCTGAGGCAAATTCAGTTTTCTAGGATCCTGGCCTTTTTTCTCATTCCAAGTGCAAAACTGTTTCCATTTTGCGGAGTAAGCCTTTCTAGTAGATGGCCTTCTGGCCTCTAAAATGACATCCTGCACCTCCTTGGAGAGTAGGGTCTGTTGTGGTGTTAAGGAATTTTCCATGCAGCCAGATTGAGTGTTTTCAGCTGACTGTGAAGAGTTTTGTAGCTGTGCTGAGTCAGTAGAAGAGGCATTAGAGGTAGGGTCCAGGGAGGAGAATGTGTTAGGCTCCTCAGGAGTGGGTACCAGTGTTGTCTTGGCCAGTCTGGAGCAATCAGTATCATCTTCGGTCTGTCTGCTCTTGCTTTCAAGAGCACCTTGGGCAGAAGAGGCAAAGGTGGGAAGGCGTAAATTGTCCGTGCTGCCCAACTGAAAAAAGGGCCGTCCACTCTCCAGGCCTTTGGATGGAATGTCCTTGAGCAGAATTTTGTCAATTGATGATTCCTGTGGGAGGCAATGAGATCTATGTCTGGCCTTCCCCACGCTTGGATTATATTTGTAAACACTTGAGGATGCAACTTCCATTCATGCGGGTCTGTCATATTTCTGCGTAGATTGTCTGCCAGCATCTTTTCTAACCCTGGCAGGTACTGTGCTTGAAGTTCGATTTGCCATTCCAGAGCCAAGTTCCAAAGTGACATGGCCAGCCTGCACAGGGGGTATGAATGTGTTCCTCCTTGTTTGTTTATGTACCACAATACTGTGGTGTTGTCTGTTCTTATCAATAATTGCCCTGGATGCAGGAGATCCTTGAAAGCTGTAATTGCATTTATCCCTGCTAGCATTTCCTTTTGATTGATGTGAAGGTGCTTTTCCTTTTGGGACCATTTGCCCTGAATGCACCTGTCTGTCATGTGTGCCCCCCAGGCGTAGTCTGAGGCGTCTGTTGTGACGACTTGATTTGCTTGAGGCTTGCAGAATGGTAGACCTGTGTTTGTTTGGCATGCTTGGGCCCACCATAGAAATTCCTTTTGCAAACATGGGATTAGTGGTATTATTGTTTCCAAACTGTGGCTGCGTTGAGACCGTAGGTTTTTTAGGTACCATTAAAGTTTCCTCATATGCAACTTTGCACATGGGATTAGAAGAATGCAAGATGCCATGAAGCCCAGAGCCTGCAGGATTTTCCTTGCAGTTAGCCTGGTACAATTTGCTAGTATTTTGAAGTACTGAGTTAGTTGCCCCTGTTTTTCTGGCGTAAGATAGGCCATCTGGGTGTTTGTGTCCAAGTTGGCACCCAGGAAAATTATTTTCTGAGATGGTGTTAGCCTGGATTTGTCTTTGTTGACTGTGTATCCCAGAGAATTCAATAACCGTGTTACATAAGCCAGATGTTCCAGAAGTATGTGTTTGCTGTCCGCTTGGATCAGGCAGTCCAAATAAGGGTAAATTTGTATCCCTTGAAGTCTGCAGTAGGCAATTACTGATGCCAGGCATTTCGTGAATACTCTGGGCGCAGTAGATAAGCCAAAGGGCAATGCATAGAATTGATAGTGGATTGAACCTGCAAGAAATCTGAGGTATCTTCTGCAGCTTTGTCTGATTGGGACATGCAGGTATGCCTCCTTGAGGTCCAATGTTACCAGCCAAGACTCCTTGCCCAGCATGGGAAGAAGCTGCTGTAAGGTGAGCATCTTGAATTTTGGTGCAGTAGAAATGTGTTTAGGATGGATAAGTCCAAAATGGGTCTCCAATCGGTTCCCTTCCTTGGTACCAGGAATAGTCTGGAATAAAAACCTTGACCTTGTTCGTGAGTAGGTACCTCTTGAATAGCTTTCATGTTCATGAGCTTTGAAATTTGTATTTGAGCCTCTGTCCTTTGATTGTGTGGCAGGTTCGGCATGCCTCTCATTTTTGGTGTGAAAATGAAATCTGTAGCCTCTGTTTATAATGTCCAGGATCCATTTGTCTGTTGTGATAATATGACAATTTTTTGAAAATAATGCCAGCTTTCCTCCCAAGGGTGCTGCCAGCTGAGACTTGCTTGGCATGCAAAGGGGAAAGTCATTGGGTTTGTTTCCTGTATTGTTGTGCACTGTCTTCGCCACCTCTTGGTGCTGGAGTTTGCCATTGTCTGCCTCTATATGATCCTTGAGATTGTCCTCTGCCCCTTGTGCGCCTGTATCTACCTCTTTGGGGCTTGTCCGTGGCTGGAAAGGACCAGTTTATTGAAGGCCAATTTCTGCTAAACGTGGTGGTTGTACCTGTAGAAAAGCTTTGACAGTTTGCATAGATTTAGCTTTTTCTTCCATTTTCCATAGTATCTCCTCAGCATTAGTACCAAATAATACATCCTTTTGTAAAGGAGCATCTAGTAGTTTAGCTTTAACATGATCAGGCAAGGTTTGTTCCCTAAGCCAGGCATGTCTATGAATGACTGATCCTGTAACAGCAGCTCTACTTGAGGCCTCTAGAGCATCATAGCCACATTGTAAGGTGTGTTTACCCACTTGTTCTGCACTATGCATCATATCCTGCAACTCCTTCAAATCTGTTTGTTCAGGTTGTGACATTTTATTCCTTAATTGTGATAACAGAAACTGCTGATACGTAAGCATATGGGACTGACAATTTAAGGCCCTCATGGCTAGGGTGGCCGAGGTATATACCTTTTTTCCCCACCTTTCTAAGGATCTAGACTCTCTTTCGGAAGGTAACGGATTCTTAGCAGTAGAGGCCTTCATTCCCTTGGGGCCTTGAGAAATGGTTTCAGGGTCAGCATTATGGCTTTTGTAAAGAAATTGGTGTGAGTTAGGAACTCTGTAGTACCTATCAGGCTTGACTGGGGCAGGAGGCAGGGAATCCGGATTAAGGCAAGCCTCCGAGTAAACATCATCAAGTATGTCCAAGACAGGAGGAATCGCCAGAGGTCTGTGCTGAGGTAGCAAAAGAAATTCCCTAAGTCTTTTCTTGGAATCTGAAAAATCTTGGCCATCCCAATGGAAGTGTTCCCTCAAGGTGTGCAAGGTTTCCCCGAAAGAGAAATCCTCTGGAGGAGATGCAGAAGGAATGGACTGCTCTGCATCAGAATCTTCAAAAGGGGAGTACGAGTGTTCCTCTTCATCAGAATGTTCTGAAATAATGGAGCCCTGGTCAGAAGAGGGAGAATCTTCCTCCACTCTGGGTCTCTTGTCCGGAGGGGGTTGGGAACCCCTGTTAAGAGTAATTAAATCCTCAGCCATTTTGAGCATCTGCTTTTTAGGCATGGGACCTGGAGATGGGCCCTGTGCAACAGGCCTCTTGGGATGCATGGCTGATTTGGACTTAGTAAAGGCCTTTATGGAAAAGGAAGATGAGGGTCTGAAGACACCATGGGTGGAAGTGGACCTGTCCACATTAAGAGGCTCAACACTCACAGTGGCTTCGGTAGCTGTAGTTAGGGTATGGGCCGAGGCACCTGCAGTCTCAGTTACAGAAGACACCGCCAGAGAAGTGTCGTCGGTAGTCAGGGGCTGCGTAGGCGCCTCGCTGAGAACCGGACTACGTGTAGTCGGTTTTGGCGTAGTATCGGTGGAGACAGCGGACCTCGCGTGTCGGTCTTTGTCCTTGCGGTTTTTGGACAAAACGGTAGTCGGAGTCTCCGACGACATTTTATAATCAAAAGCTTTACCAAAAAAGTGCTGGGCGAACTCCGCCCGATGCTTAATAGTGCGTTTATTGAAAGAAGCACAAAAGCGACAGCCCGAGACGTCGTGGTCTGGGCCTAAACAAGGTATACAGAGGGAATGGAAATCCTTATGCGGTATTTGCTTCCCACAAGAAATACAATTAACTTTGTCTGACATCGGTCTGAGGCAAGAAAAGTTTCCCCAACGGGGTACTTAGCTTTAAAGAAGACTTCGGTTTCCAAATTTTCGTAATTTCAGGAGCTGGCCGACCTGCACTTGCGAACTGCTTCTGCTTCGGGCACCGCGCGGCAAAAAAGACTGAAGAAAATGGCATCGGCTGTGTTTTATATACCCCTGTCGCACCGACATCAGGAAAGAAAGCGACGACAACCGACGCTGGACCTAGACTTTGGAATTCGGCCAACCGAGGACCCGCCTATGGCAGGAGAACCCATCTGTTATGACTGCAGCTGTATGCACGATGAACATCCACAGACACTTCCTACGGCCCAGAGGACAATGGAGCCAAGGATGTCGATGCAGACTTTGCTATTTTCTCCGGTGGCTCCGAGGAGACTGATGGAGCCAGAGATCTCTTTTTTGCTTTAGAAGATTTCGCCTTAGAGCTGGAAGCACTCTCCAGACCCTCCTCGAAGGAGGGTTTCAGAAGTCCTTTCAAAATCAACTTGTTCTTCCTTTCCTGAAGAACACATGGACTAAAGGCATGATAAAACTGCACGATTCTCGAAGATGAATCGCTCCCAGACAGTACACACAAACAGAGCGTCCATCAGTAATAGACATTTTATAACTGCACTTAGAACACTTCTTGAAGCCCAAGGGCTTATGCTCCTTTGTATCTTTGGACATAGTAACCAACAAGTAACCAACTGAAAAATCGACCAACGGTCACAAGGCGGGAACAAGCCAACAACAGACAGAACACCACAAAGACCTCCAAGTCAAATGATCCTCAGACACAAATACAAGGGGGGGGGGGGGGACTAATTCCTCTAATTTAAACGGTTTTAGTACACGGAAACTTTTAGCACACAAGGAAAGCAAGGGGGCAGACTAGGTCCTCTAACTGAAACAGGCCTAGCCCATTGGAAACAGCTAGTGGGATACCATAGAATAACAATCAAGAAAAACAAAACTTTTCCACAATACAGACGAACACACACAGTAGCTATTAAAATAGCTTTTTTGCAAAAAACTTCTCTGATATCAGAAGAAAAAGGGTACTTAGCCACAGCCAAGAGCGAGACCACGTCCGAGCTACACGAGCGGCAAATGAGATCTGGGGATAGAGTGCAGTGCAGCATGGGATACTATCTTTGCCCAGCCAATAGAAAGACTTCGAACTAAAAAAAGTATGGCCGAGTCGGAGCCGACATTCAGCTCCGAACCCACGGGTAACAATGTAGGCGAGATTGGACTACTATCCATGCTGTTAGCTTGAGGTTTGAAAAATCAGGATGAACTATGTCGGGTGTGACATGAGATCTGGAATGGGATCCAGAATCCAAGGTTGGTAAAGAAGGTGAGACCACACGAAGGGGAACCAAATGTGATGAGGCCAGTAAGATGTAAAGAGGATGACTTTGCTCTTTAACCTGGCTGCTTTCTGCAAGAATTTCCGAATTAGAAGGATTGGTGGGTAAGCATAGAGTAGACCGGGGGGGGGCAATCGTGAAATAGAGCACCCCTCAGTGACTCCCCTGAGTAAATGCTGCACTTGTTGTTTAGGGGAGAAGCAGAAAGATCACAGCAAGGCTGGCCCCATCGGTGGAAAATCATTCTGTCACTTTCCTATTGACGGTCTACTCGTGAGGTAGAACAATGGACCTGCTCAATTTGTCTGCTATCACACTGGATTTCCCCAGAATATGCATTGCTATGAGATCGCACATTGCCACACACTGAGTGATTCTCAACACAAGGGGTATGACTTGGTCCCTCCTTGTTTGGTGATGTACCACACTACTGACATATTGTCAGTTGAAATAGCAACTGTCCCCAAATGGAGAGCGTCTTGAAAGGCCTGCAATGCTAAAAGCATTGCTCTCACCAACAGGATACTGATATGGAAGTTGGCCTCTTCAGAGGACCAAGTACCTTGGACTGTTCTGTCTAGAAAGTGCCCCCACACACACATTCTGGAAAGCGTCCATAGTCACTATGGCCTTAGGCTGAGGGAGAATGAAAGCACAACCTTGGAGAACTTACTCTGAATTAATCCACCACCAAAAATATCTCTTGCATGCTTGAGTGATCCTTATTTGTGTTGGCATGCACTGCTGAAGAATGGACCATTGAGTTCCTAGCATCCATTGAAGAATTCTCATATGAAACCTTGCTAGAGGAACTAAAATTATGACATTTGAAATTGACCCCAATGCTTGAATGATCAACCAGGCTGAAACACTGGTACTGAAAATTATTCTCCTGACTTGGAATCTTGTAGTTTGCACTCTTGATAGAGGAAGAGAAGTCGTCACAGTTGCTCCTATGAATTCCAAATTTTCAGTTGGTTGTAGATGAGACTTGTCGTAATTTATGGTTATCCCAGAGGAGCACAAACCTGAAGTACCAGATCTATCGCTCTTATAAGTAGATGCCTGGTTAGGGCAATAATGAGCCAGTCATTTAGATATGGAACACCAGGAATCCCTGCAGTCTAAAGTGAGCTACTGCCATGCATTTGGTAAACACTCTGGGGACTGTGATGAAGCCAAAGGGCAGTGCTCTGAACTGATAGTGACTGGCTCCCATCCATATGGGATAGTACGCATCCCGAAAGTCTATCGAGCACGTCCAGTCATCCTTGCCCATGACGGGAAAAATAGACTGAACCGTGTCATCCGAAACTTTGCATGTTGAACTGACTTGTTAAAGTTGCTGAGATCCAAAATTCATCTCCAGTGGGAGATGGAAGGGAAAATGGAATTATGTAATCTCTGGAAATAATCCTCTGCATCCAAGTATCTCTTGTTCTAGCTAGCCCAGCTCTCTGGTGCAAGGATAGTCAACCCCAGATTACATCCATAAGGTGACAAATTGGCTCACCTTTCAGGAGCTCTGGTAGGGTCCATCAGAGAAGGATTTTGTGGGCCACCTCTGCCACAGGGGTGTTGTCATCCATTTGAGTTCCCCCCTCTGCCCCTAGCGGAACATTTTCTGCATGTGTCCTAGAAAGGACCCTATGACTTCTTGCACCACATCTTTCTACCAGCTTGTTGATTCCTAGAAAAGGATATTTCCAGTACAAAATTAGTCCAAACAGGAAAAACACTAGCAACCAAAGATCTCCTGTGATGCTAAACAAATGGCACACAAAAATTCCACAAAAAATGTTTACTTAATCATCAGTTAAGCGCTTTCTTGCCTATAATTTGTTCCTCTTTATAAGAATGAAATGAAATGGCAACTGAAATTAGACGTAACATGTTACCTTGGATTGAATGATTCTGTATCTATTTCTTCGGTTTTAAGGTTAAAACACCTTAATTATTGCAAGCTCGTAATGAAATTTAACTGCTGGTACTATTGGATTTGCTGGGTCATGTGATTTATCTTTTTTACTATTTTAATGGCCGTTTTAAACATTATAGTAGTTCTGATAAAGTTCAAATATAGGAACAAAAGTGCTTAGCTGATGATTAAATAAATGTTTTTTGTTAGAATTTTTATGAGCCGCTTGTTCAGCATCACAGGAGATCATTGGTTCCTAGAAAAGGATCTTCGAGGGGTTGAATAAGCATAATGCCCACTGCAGAGAGGGTCTTGCCATCGTTCTGACACCTGGATAATGTGTCCTTTAATGTGGGTCCAAACAAAGAACTGCCGTCAAAAGGAGCACTGAAGAATGAGGATTTGAAGGGCTCTGCGAAATCACACAAGCACATCCAGACATGCCACCTAATGGCTATGCCTGAACCTACAGTCCTTGAGGCACCATCAGCTGCATGCAAAATAAGTCTCAGGAATGCATTTGAAATGGATTTGAGGGCAGCCAATTGAGAGGTCAAAGAATATTGGACCTCAGCAGTAGGGGTCCCTGAAAGGGAATTTAAAAGCTCTTTGATCAAGTCTCTTTGCAACCTAGCAAAATGAGCCAGCGACTTAACAGCAAAAGTCGTTGAAGCATAGACACACTTCCCAAAACTGTCCATTGACCTAGACTCCCTGTTAGGGGAATGAGCAGAGGAACTTTATTCAGCAAGTTCCTTCTTGGTGGCCGCCGCCACAAACATAGCATCCACATGCACCCCTTACCCAAAATTCCTACCTTAAAGGTGGAGCCAGAATCCTATTTGGCCTCTTGGGTATTGGCTAAACTGAGTCAAGCTCCTTCCATGCCCGCCGAAAGACCAAATCGATGAGCTAGTTGGTGGGCTGAGTAATCCAATAGGTAGACAGGCCAGCTCCAAAAGCCTCCAGAAATATTGACTCCTTCAGTGAAGGATTGTTGGGGCTCCAACCACCTCTCTGTTTCAGGAACTCAAGATGTCTCCAAATGAGATATGTCTTCTGGTGGTGACTGTGGGGACCCTTCACTCTCACTGAAGTCCGTATCCTCAGTGACTGGCTCTTGTGGACAGTCCAAGTGCCTCCTCTTGCACTTTCCTCTTCTTGGAGACTTCCTCAGGGGGATGTTCTAGGGAAGTGTCAGAAGATACTATGAAACCTTGCTGGGTAGTTTGAAGGTCTCCAGCTGGCTGTCCCTGTGGTATCAAATGAGGAGGCTCCAAGTGTAGAGACATCTGGGAACTGGACTGGATATCAGAGGGGGGCTGGATCCATTAATCCAGCTGAAGCAGAGAATGCCCTCTTCGCAACATCAAAGGCAGAACGACTCCAAGAAAGAGAAGACACCTGCACTGAGAAGGCAGGCTTTTAGACCACTGTCTTCTCTATCCTAAAGCAATCTCCTCAAGAAGGAAGTAGGACCCGAGCTGTTCAATGCGGAGGCCCCAAGGCGCACAGATGGCTCCCACAACTTCAGAGTCGATCCTAGCATCTTGGATCTGACAAGGAAGCTTCATCTCCTAGAGTCCCTGGATCTGAAGATGTCTGAACCAAAACACTATGTGTTCGCTTTGGATCCGAAAATAGGGTTAACTTTGGATCCAAGCCAGACGGACACGGAAAACTCAGATCCAGAGACTCTGAAGCAAGAAAAGTGATCAGAGAAGAAGTCTAAGGTGGTGGAGTGGTCGATGGATGGGCCTCCTGACGTGAAATGGTAGGAGCCAGTAAAACGGATCCACTTCTAAATCCTGTAATTCCACAATCCTGAAGACAAAAATAGAGAGATGACAACAATGAAACTTAAAATACCGAACAGAGTTAAGTATTCTCAGGGCAAGTAAACACTTGCTCAACATAACAGTAAAACACATCGCAGTACCCAATACCCACCTAAGTTCATAGGTGTGTACTTGGCTAATGGCCCTGGAGCCTTTACAAGCCTAGCCCATAGAAATGCCCTGACATCATGCTACCCGACATTGGTTCCCAGTGCGTCTATCAAGAAGAGCCACTGGAGTGATTCCCCAGGGTGAACTTTCTATTTCCCATCCACTCATGAAGACTTCTCTGGAAGAGGGCCAGTGAGGTGCTCTACTTGGCATGTATGGGAAGTCTATTCCAGAGCATGGACAGTCTCTGGGTTATGAACCTGTCCCTCCAGCATGTTCTGTTGATTGTGGTAATGAGGATGAGGTCTCTGGAGCATGTGGAGGGATTGGGATTTCTTTAGATGCAGCATTTCTAACAGAGTTGGGTCAGACATGGCTTTGTAAGTCAAGCAGAGATCGCCTCTTAGAAGACTATACGAGATAGAGAATATCTGGAATTTTTTTACTGTCCATGTAGGACATGTGTTTAAGGCCTAGGATCCTCTTCGTGAGGTACTTTTGTGGCCTTTCCAGCTGTTGCATGTGTCTAGTGAGATACATGTCAAATGAGGCATTATACTCGATGATTGGCCTAATGAGGGAAGAGTAGAGAGAGATGATAACCTCTTTCTTCCTGGATGTAAAACCCTTAGTAATGAGATGTGCCACATAGAAGGACTTTCTACCCACAGTGGCAATGTGGTGGTCGAAGGAGAGGTTGCTGTTAACCTGTGTCCCCAGATCTCTTATAACGCCTTCAGTGTGCTCCAATCGCTGTGGTAATTAGTGGGAACGGAGTTTTTCCCAAAGGGGATGACGACACATTTTTTGACATTAAGCTTAAGGCCATGGTTTTGTCACCAGTTATTGGTCTCAGTGAGGCCTTTCTGTAAGATGTCTATATCACTTGGGGAGTTGTTAATGGCTACCAGCATGAAGTTGTCTGTGAACCTGGTCAGCCAGAGTCCCTCCGTGTTGGCCTGGACTTCTGAGAAGTAGATGCCAAACAGGAGATGACCCAGGACCAATCCCTGTGGGATACCAGTCGTGACTGATCGGCAGTCTGACTTGTAGTCTGCTACTTTCACACTGTGGGTTCAATCTGTGAGCCAGTTTGCAACCCACCTATTGATGCAGGGGTTGATGCCTAGTTTTGTGAGTTTATCAATAATTCCTGAGTGTGGAATGGTATCAAAAGCCATGGCCAGATCGAGGTAGTCTGTATGAATTGCCTTGCCCTCACCCACAGCTCTGGTGACTGACTCAAAGAAATCAACCAGGTTGAGTAGGCATGATCTACCTTTCACAAAACCACATAGCATGGGAAATAGAGTTTGGAGATTCCCTACATCCTTGTTAATTAGGTCCATGATGATATGCTCCATAGCCTTACATATCAGACTCGTCAGGCTAAAGGGGCGATAATTCCCATGGTGTGTAGTCGCTCCCCCTTTATGGAGAGGGAGGACTGTAGCAATGCACCATTCAGTAGGGACAAAACCTGAGGTGAGGCTGTGACTGAACAGGGCACACAGATGTGGTGCTAGTTCATGTAGAGCACCATCCAAGGATATTGTCGGGTCCCATGGAAGCTGTATTTTTGGCCTTGGACAATGCAGCTTTAACCTGTGCTGCAGTAATGCTGAGTGCCTGGCATTCCTCTGGTATTGCGATTGGTCCTTTGGGGTGGGGGAAGAGGGGTAAAGCTGGCACTGAATCTGTCGACCAGTATGTTGGCAATATCAGTTGGCTGAGTATAAGAGGTACCATTGTGCAATAACTCAAAGCAAACCTAGGTATTGCTGTGCAGATTCTTGACATAACTATAGAAGGTTTCGTGGGTTTTTTTTTAGTATCTGCAAAATTCTGCCTTCATAGCTGGTTTTAGAGGTTTTGTTGAGGGATCTCAACTTTTTGTTGAGGCTAATAGGGAGTTTTTCCAGTCTTGGGACTTCACCTTTTTCTGCAACAGTTTCTTCCTTCTGTTGTAGAGTTTATTAATGGCAGGGGACCACCAGATTGGCTTCCTTTTTTTTTGCATCTTGGTACTGTTGGGTATGGCTAGTTCCATGTATTTATGTATGTGTTCGTACAGTACATCAGTGTATGATTCAGCAGTCATGCATCTATTTTCCATTGACATGGGTGCTATAAAGTTTGCCACCTCTGTTTTGGATAACTTTTTCATGGTGGTTACCTTTGCAGGGGGGTGCAGGTGAGATGTGGATTTCCATAGTGATTAATTTGTGGTCGGATCTAACCAGGGTGGAATCGACTATTGGTATAGGGCAACAGTTGCCATTGTTGGTAATAACCAGGTCAAGGAGCTTCCTCTAGTGGGGGTAAGAATGAGGTGGTCCAGGGCATTGGAATTGATGAATTCCAGGAAGTGTTGGGCCAGTGTATTGGTGCATGAGCAGTTTTCCCAGCTGGAGGAGTAGCTGAAGTCACCTAGTATGAGTGTTGGGTTGGACCCTAAAAGTTTTTCCAGGGTGCATAGGAACGTGGAGTGACAGTCTTGGGACATGGTTGGGGACCTACAGCAGGCTACGACCTGAATCGCCATCTTACCCAATGTTAGTTGTACCTTAAGTATCTTAAAATGCGTTATGCTGGGCTACTAGTCTGGAGGTGTGCAAATCCTTTATGAATACGGAGATAACACTGCTTTTGGAGCTTCGGTCCATGTTTGGGGCCGAAAGGTGTGGAATGAGTAGTAGCCTAGTAGCATAGGTGTGCTTTCTGTTGCTTTAAACCAGGTCTCCAATACAGCACAAATGTTGATGTTCTCCATTTTGAGGAGTGCTTCTAGCAAGTGCATCTTGGGATTTAGACTTCTAGCGTTCAGCAGCATGACCCTCGGATTGCATTTATTTATAGCTGTCACGGTGGTAGTTTGGTCTTTGGAACATTGCCTAAAAAGGCACTATAGGGATGGCAACAGCCTTAGCCAGTATCCGGAAACCCAGGGGCAACATATGCAGGCCATCTCTGGCAAAGCATTGAGGTCTGTCAATCATATCATCCCAATCAGACAAATACTGGATCCCCTTAGAATGACAGCAGAAACTTAGCCAATTGTTGAAGTCATTTTGTGCTTGTACTGCAGTATCATTCTGGGCGGCAGTAGGATGCTGCTCAGGGCTAGGGTCATACCTGCCTGGGCCACATAATAAGAGAGCTCAACAATGTCTCTTTTCATGCAGTCCAGGGAAGAGAATCTCAGGTCATTCACACCCACATGGAAAGTGACAGAGTCATACTTACACTTGTTGTGAAGTGACCGGAGTGCGTGCGTTGTGCGTCTGATTCTGGCACCTGATAGCTGATTGTTACCTTTTCCTTATTCAACCTAGTGAGTGAGACATTAGTGTGCTTCACTATTGAGTCACCTATAATTAGTGCATTAGGCAAGCTGTTTTGCCTTAGTTTGAGGGGCACACTGTATAGGTGAGCTATGTGTTTTGTGGTTTATGCTGTGTTGTGGTGGTCAATTGCGTTTCTGCCTTGGATGCCTCTGCTGTTTGGGTAGATTTCTATCGAGAGTCTCCGTGAAGGTGGGTGTGTGGTTTGTGCTTTTATGTGATAACTGTGATGGTGGGTGTTCTGGAGGGCTATGTGTTGCATGTGGTGTGGTGCAGGTGTTGACTTCCTCCTCCTGACCAGCTATTCCGGTCTTGGAGTGAGTACATGGCTTCCAATTTGAATATATAAGTGCATCTCTCACAAGTCTGAGTGCTGGAAGGTAAGGGGAGAGGGTTGTTTGTGTACATGAGGCAGTTGCTACACTGCCTCTGAATGCCCAAGTTCACCAGGTTAATAAGAGAAAGTAGAGAACTGACCTTTAGACATGCCAGGAGGGATGGTCATTATTACTACGTACTGGAGCGGTTCCCTTATATATTCCTTTTACAGGAAATAAATCACTCAAGGTGTCCAAGTCTGTACAGAGCACTGCCAAACACTTGAGGGGAAACTAATACGTAGACCCTGAAAATTTAAGGATGAAGTATTTAGGTAGATATTCTGAAGTTAGACAGAAATCAAGCAGTACTCACTGAAAAATAAAGAATTAGCTTGTCCGGAATGATGAAAAGAGGGGAGTTGCATGAATGGCTACTGCCTGGCTACTACTAATGCTGGTCTCAGCATAGCTTCACTCTGTTGGGATACAATACTCCTTTGCTTCTCTCACCAGAAGCAAAATGTTAGCACCAATCCCAAGAAGAGAAGCAGGCCATGGCCTGTTTGGTGATCCACAGTCTTGTCCCAGATGATGCAAGGGTCTGCCAGCTTGTAGCCTTTTTCTGGTAGATGCCTGGAATAGCAACCAGACTAATCAGGTATGTTAAGCACAGACAATCACTATCCAGCCAAAAAGAGACAGGAATCAATACACTCGGCTCCTACTCTCACCAGGATCAGGATATAACCACAGAATCCAAGCAGTCACCTATAAAGCAGTTATTAAGCTTTCTGGTGATCAGCAGTCTCCAGGAAATAATGTAACTGCACTCCTTCTCTCACCAGGAGAAAACAGAAGCACTAATCCCAAAATGACTACTGGGAGGCAGAATGTTGCCCTCCAGTAACTGGTGGTCTTGCAATAGATGCTTAAAGGTAAGATGGAAAAAAAATTGTTTATTCTAAACACCGCAGTGTGCACTGGAGGAGTTGGATGTGAAAGCAGGTAAAGTACAGTTGTGTACACTTACCATAAATGTAGATGTTTGAGTGTATTCACTATTGCAGTCATTACATTTGGGTAATCTGCTTGCATGTTGCCCTCAGTCAGCCTGAGTAACAAAGTCTTGGGTCCTGCGTCGACTGCTGTCCCTTCTTCTGTGACGTCAGGTCGCCAGGGGGTATAAAACATGCAGCCGACGCCATTACATCAGTTTTTTTTGCCCCAGATGTCAGGTGCCCCCCTAATGGGGAGCAATTAAACACAAAAACACAAAGGTATACCTCCAACAAAAAAGCAAATACACCAAAAAGGCTTTTAAGCATAGTAAAGGTAAGTAGAGGTATACCCAAAAGAAGTTAGGGAGCAGGAAGGACGGTAACTAGGACTGCAACAGTGAATACACTTGAACATCTACATGTATGGTAAGTGTACACAACTGTACTATGTTCTTCATGTTTCACTGTTGCAGCCATTACATTTGGGTAGATTCCCAAAGCTATTGTTGGGAGGAGGAGTTTAGATAGCATTAGGGCCAGCTATAAGGCCCTGCAAGACTGCAGTGGCAAAGCCAGCTCTGGATTTAGAGAAAATTGGCAAATGGTAATGCTTGGTGAAATTATGTACAGAACTCCAGGTAGCAGCTTCTAGGATGTCCCTGGTAGGCACACCTCTAAGAAAGACTGCAGAAGTAGATATCGCCCTGGTGGAGTGACATCTGATCCCCTGTGGGACAGGTTTTCCATGGTGCTTACAGCAGAAATGAATGCAATGGCTTATCCATTTAGAAATGGTTCATTTTGAAATAGCCTTCCCCTCGCGTTTATATCATGTCATCGAAAGCCGAAAACACCGAACACCATTTAATCGAACCTAAATAATCTAAAGCACACAATATCGAACATTCAGAACAGCAAATTTTTTCCCAGGGAAAAAAAATTGCTATTCCGAAACACATTCACAGAACACAAAAACTCCAAGGAAAGGGTGCCACAGAACCAAGAACCAGTAAAAAGTACAGTTTTGTACCTACCATAAATGTAGATGTCCGAGAGGTATGCATCTGCAGTCCTAACAAATGGGTTGTCCTGGCCTCAAGCAGCCCTTCGGTCGGCCGGATTCCAAAGTCTGGGTCTGGCCTCGGCTGGTGTCGCACTTCACCCGACATCATAGCTGCAGTTCTTCGGGTATAAAGGCATCAGCCGACGCCATTTTCCTCAGTGTTTCTTGCCCCAGATGCCAGATGCCCTCTAGGAAGGCTAAATTTGGATAAATGCAAATGTTTCCAAACAACAGAGAGCAAATAGAAATAAACATGTATGTACATATATACAAACAAATACACCATAATAGATTCCCCCAGCTAGCTACAAGATGGGCAAATACCCTAGGAGTACCACAGAGGGGAAGGAGGGTGGGTAATCCTGACTGCAGATGCATACCTCTCGGACATCTACATTTATGGTAGGTACAAAACTGTACTATGTCCTTCAAGGATGCATCTGCAGTCCTATCAAATGGGTAGAATACCATAGCCAAACTGGGGGAGGAGGCCCTAACAAGATTATGGTGTAGTTAAGATCCCTTGCAACACAGCAGTGGCAAAACCTGCTCGAGATCTGGAGTATAAGGGTAGATTATAATGCTTGGCAAATGTATGCACGGAGCTCCAAGTAGCAGGTTCTAAAATGTCTTTTGTAGCCACTCCTCGTAAAAAAGCTGTAGTAGTGGCTGTAGCCCTTGTGGAGTGAGGTCTGATATTTTCTGGAGTTGCCTTTCCATGATAAGAATAACAAAATCTAATGCAATTTCCTATCCATTTAGAGATTGTCTGTTTTGAAATTGCTTTTCCTTCCATTACTGTGGCATATGCTACCAGAAGCTGGTCAGTTTTTCTATTGTTCTTGGTTCTGTCCAGGTAGTAGCGCAATTGCCTATGCACATCCAAGGTATGCAGCAGACTTTCTCCCCTGTTCTGTGGGTTGGGGAAGAATGTTGGTAGGTGGATTGCTTGGTTTAAAGATACCCTGGAGACCACCTTTGGCATAAAGGTAGGATTAGTTCTCATGGACACCCTATCCTGATGGAAGATAAGGAAGGGTTGCACTGCCATTAATGCCTGTAGTTCAGAAACCCTTCTTGCTGAAGTGATTGCAAGCAGGAAAGCAGTTTTCCATGATAAGTACTGTAATTCTGCTGTTGCTGCTGGTTCAAAAGGGGGAAGTGTCAACTTTTCTAGCACAAAGTTCAAGTCCCAAGTAGGCAGTGGTGGCTTCCTTGGTGGCTTTACATTTTTGATTCCTCTCAGAAACTGCCTGAGTAGAGGATGAGAGAAGACTGGAGGATCCATGTTGTATTCTGCTGAAATAGTTGACGCATGAATCTTAATGGAAGAGTAAGACAGGCCATTGTGGAAAAGCTCTGCTAAGTATTCCAGGATGTTAGCTATGTTTACCAGTGCTACATTTTGCCCTTTTGCTGCACTCCAAAAAGAAATCTTTTCCATTTCGCTGAGTAAGTTTTTCTTGTTGAGGGTCTGCGAGCTTCCAAGATAATGTCTTTAACCCTTTGAGATAAATCTGGGTTATTTTGTCTTATGCAATGCTCCAAGCAGCTAGCTGCAGTGTTTTCAGGTTCGGATGCAGGGTTTTGAAGTTGTTCTGTGTCAGCAGTAAAGGAACCAGGGGTAGAGGCCATGCGAGCTCCCGAGACATACTCCTCAGTAGTGGGTGCCAGTGTTGTCTCGGCCAGTCTGGAGCTATCAGGATGATCCTTGGATGGTCTTCTTTGATCTTCAATAGCACCTTGTGCATCAAAGGAAGAGGTGGGAATGCATATGCTGTCAGGTTTTTCCAACTGAAAGATAGGGAGTCCACCTTCCAAGCAAGTGGGTGGTATGTCCTTGTGCAGAATTTTTTCAATTGGTGATTGTGTGGGGATGCGAATAAGTCTATTTCTGGTAGTCCCCATTTCCTTGTGATGGATTTGAAGATGTCTGGATGCAGCATCCATTCGTGGGCATCCGTGGTAGTCCTGCTTAAGATGTCTGCTAGTATGTTTTCTTTTCCTGGCACAAATATTGCCTTGAGCTGTATGTTTAGGCTTAGGGCCACATTCCAGAGATCCATTGCCATCCGGCATAGAGGATATGAATGTGTGCCTCCCTGTTTGTTGATATACCACATAACTGTGGTGTTGTCCGTCCTTATCAGCAAATGCCCCTGTTGGAGAAACGGTCTGAATGCTTGAATTGCCAGTTTTACTGCCAGCATCTCTTTTTGGTTTATGTGCAGGTTTAGCTGGTCTTGAGTCCATAAGCCTTGTATGCACTTGTCCAGCATGTGTGCGCCCCAACCGAGATCTGAGGCGTCTGTAGTGATAGTCTGGCTTGGTTGAGGGCTGTGGAAGGGCAGTCCTTTGTTCAATTGACAGGCCTGAGCCCACCATCGGAATTCTTGCTTCAGGCATGGAATTATTGGAATTTGGGTTTCTAGGCTGTGCTTGTGCTGAGACCATAAATTCCTGAGGTACCATTGCAACTTCCTCATATGCAGTCTGGCATGTGGGATCAATATTATGCAGGATGCCATGTAACCCAGGGCTTGCAGGACTTTCCTTGCTGTAAGCTGGTTCTGCGTTGTTAATGCCATGAAGTAGAGTGGAAGGTGCTTTTGTTTTTCTGCTGTGAGGGATGCCATTTGATTTGGTGTGTCCAGTTCTGCACCCAAGAAGGTTATCCTTTGGGATGGCAACAGCCTTGACTTTTTTATATTGACTGTGTATCCCAAGGCTTGCAGTAGATGAATGACCCTTTTCAAGTCTTTTGTTAATTTGTTTTTGTTGTCCGCTTGTAACAGGCAATCGTCCAGGTAAGGGTAAATTTGAATTCCCTGAAGCCTGCAATGAGCAATTACTGATGCCAGACATTTCGTGAATACTCTGGGCGCAGTAGATAAGCCAAAAGGCAATGCTGAGAATTGATAATGCTCTGATCCTGCAAGAAATCTGAGGTATCTTCTGCAATTTGGTCGTATGGGGACGTGCAGGTATGCCTCCTTGAGATCTAGAGTTACCAGCCAAGACTCCTTTCCCAGCATGGGAAGAAGCTGCTGTAGAGTCAGCATTTTGAATTTTGGGACAATGAGGTATGTGTTCAGAGCGGACAGGTCTAGAACAGGTCTCCATTGATTTTCCTTCCTTGGCACCAGGAAAAGTCTGGAGTAAAATCCTTGCCCTTTTTCCATAGAAGGTACCTTTTCTATAGCTCTCATCCTTTTTAAGTTGTCTATTTGTTGTAGAGCGTTTGCCTTTTGATTTAGAGGTAGGTTTGGCATTCCTCTCTTCCTTGGTAGAGTATGGAAGTGAAACCTGTAACCTTTGTCTATTGTCTGTAAAATCCATTTGTCTCCTGTAATGCAATGCCAGTTTACTGAAAATAAGGCTAGCTTTCCGCCTAAGGGTGCTTCTAGTTGTTCCCTGGTAGGCAGCGTCAGAGCCAAGTCACTGTGATTGTCCTGTGGAAGTGGTAGTGGCTGGGTCTGCAATAGTACTTCGCTGGTTGTTAGGCTGCCACTGACGTCCCCTGTAGGCACCTCTGGATTGACCTCTGCCTCTTGTGTGCCTATTGCTGCCTCTCTGTGCTCTGTTGGTGTCTGGAAAGGACCAATTCTTGGAAGGCCAGTTCCTACTAAACCTTGGAGGCTGGACCTGTAAGAAATCCTTGACTGTCTGGACAGATTTTGCTTTCTCTTCCACCTTCTTCAGCACTTGCTGTGCAGGAGAGCCAAACAAATTGTGTTTATCCATGGGAGCATCTAGGAGCTTTGATTTTACATGGTCTGGTAAGGACTGCTCTTTTAACCATGCATGCCTTCCGATCACTGTACCAGTCATAACTGATCTAAAGGAGGCCTCCAGTGCATCATAGCCGCATTTTAAGGAATGATTACTGACCTGCTGTATGTTATGTACCATTTCCTGAAGTGACTTTCAGTCTAAAGGCTCAGGTGAGGACAGCTTTTTAGATAACTGATCTAACATAAATTCCCGATACTGAATCATGTGGAATTGACAGTTTAAGGCCCTAGCCGAAAGAGTAGCAGAAGTATAAACTTTTTTACCCCATCTCTCCAAGGCCCTAGATTCCCTTTCAGAGGGGAGTGGGTTTTTGGCAGAGGAAGCTGCTACAGCCTTGGAGCCCTGTGAAATAGTTTCAGGATCTGCAAAAGGAGCCTTATACAAATGATTATGTGTGTCCGGAACCCTGTAGTATCTGTCGGGCTTAGCAGGGGCCGGAGGGAGTGAATCAGGAGCAGTACAAGCATCATTAAATGCATCATCCACAACTGTTAAGTACTGGAGGAATGGCTAAAGGCCTATGCTGTGGCAAATGCAAAAAAGTCCTAAGCCTTTTCCTAGAATCTGAGAAATCCTGGCCCTGCCATTGAAATTGTTCCCTCCGAGCATGCACGGTTTCCCCAAAAGAAAATTCCTCAGGAGGAGAGGCAGAAGGAATGGAGTCCTCTGCATCAGAGTCCTCATATGGAGAATAAGGGCCCTCTGGAGGGTTAGTATTTTCTGAATCATCTGAGGAGTAATCAGTAGAAACTGGCTCAGGGGGTTCTGCTCTAGGTCTCTTCTCTGGAGGGGGTTGAGAGGCCCCTATCAGGGTGAGACTGGGATCCCCTGATCAAAGAAATGAGATCCTCTGCTAGACTAAGCATTTGAGTACTAGAGCTAGGCCTGTGAGAGGGGACTTTAGTAGGCACGGCCTTGGAAGATTTAGCTGCTTTAGCCCTGGCAAAGGCCTTAATTGACATGGATGCAGGGGGCCTAGCAGCTCCACGTGCAGGAGTAGATACATCTAGGGGAATAGTATCTGATAAATCCTGAGAAACTGTAAGAGCAGGAGGAATTTCAGTAGCAGATTCAGCCATGCTGGAAGAGGCCTCGGTAGTAGGAGGCATGCTTTCGGCCGAAGGAAGAACCGCAGACTCGGTTTCAGCCGAAACAGAGACACTCGCGGTTGGCTTAACCGCGGTTTCGGCCGAAACCGCGGACCGCGAGTGTCGGTCCTTTTCCTTACGCTTTTTAGCTAAATGTGAAGTCGGAGTCTCCGACGGCATGATATAAGCAAAAGCAGAGCCGAAAAACTCCTCTGCAAACTCCGACCGACGTCTAAGCGTCCGTCAGTTGAAGGAAGCACAGGCTAAACAAGCTGCTACGTCGTGGTCTGGGCCTAAACAAGGTAGGCAGTAAGAGTGGAAGTCTTTATGAGGTATTTGTTTCCCACAAGTTAAACAGTTATTCACTTTTTCTGACATCGGCTGAGGCAAGAAAGAGTCCCCAATGGGGTACTTAGCTTTTTAGAAGTCTTCGGTAGTAGTAATCTCTGGATCTGACCGACCGGCACTTGCGAACAGCTTCTGCTTCGGGCGCCACGCGGCAAGAAAGACTGGGGAAAATGGCGTCGGCTGATGCCTTTATACCCGAAGAACTGCAGCTATGACGTCGGGTGAAGTGCGACACCAGCCGAGGCCAGACCCAGACTTTGGAATCCGGCCGACCGAAGGGCTGCCTGAGGCCAGGACAACCCATTTGTTAGGACTGCAGATGCATCCTTGAAGGACATCTACAACAGGCAACCAAAGAGGCAGGAGGGAATAATTATTATTAATTACTGATTCACACAACACAGGCACACCAAAAAAACAGCAATCCACACACTTACACTTAAAATCATATATCTAACCCTACACAAAACTATACAAACACTACTATCTATCACTTACCTTAACCCAACCCTAACCCTAAGGTCCGTCACTATCGTACACTCACCTCACCAGCGCCCTAACTCAGTTAACTCGTGCCCTAAACCTAACGTCCACACAATCACACACTTACCTAAACCCCCGTAACTTTACACCACAGTGCTAAAAATAGCAAAGCCACAGAAACGGACAACAGAATTATTTCCCTAGGAAAGAATTAGATGTTCTGCAGCTTCGCTATTTTTAGCGTTCGCTGTATAGGGTTTGACATTGTGGCATTCGACGTTATCGGCTTTCGATAACGTGATATGAACCCTTCCCTCCACCCCTGCAGTAAATGCTACCAACAGTTGTTTAGATTTCCTTTGAGGTTTAGTACTGTCCAAGTAGAATCTAAGTTGTCTGTGCACATCCAAGGAATGCAGAATCCGTTCCCCTTTGTTCTGTAGACTGGGAAAGAAGGTTGGCAAATGAATGGACTGATTAAGAGCAACACCGGATACCATCTTGGGCATGAAGGATGGATTGGTTCTGAGTGACACCCTGTCCGCATGAAAGATGATGAAAGACTCCGCTGCCATAAGGCCCTGTAATTCAGATACCCTTCTAGCTGATGTGATTGCTAAAAGGAAAGCTGTTTTCCAAGAAAGAAATTTTAAGTCTGCAGTAGCAGCTGGCTCAAAAGGAGGTAGAGTGAGTTTCTCCAATACAAAGTTAAGGTCCCAAGCCGGGGCTGGAGCTCTCCTGGGTGGTCTCAAATTTTTGGCACCTCTGAGGTACTGCTTCAGCAGTGGATAAGAGAAGAGGGGAGGTTCTGTGTTATAATGAGCTGAAATGGCTGAGGCATGGATTTTAATGAAGGAAAAAGACAGGCCTTGTGAAGCATCGCAGTTAAGTATTGTAAAATCTGAGGTAAACTGGGCACTGCTGTGCTCATCCCTTGAGATTGGTTCCAGGCACAGAATCTTTTCCATTTTTCAGCACAAGATTTTCTAGTACTAGGCCTCCTTGCCTCTAAGATGACATCCATCACAGGTTTGCTGAGGGATGGTAAGGGAGAGTTTAAGTAATTTGCCAGGCTGCAAGGTTCAGTGTTGGAAGCTGAGGGTGCAGAATCTGGTTTTCCTGCTGAGACAGCAGGGAAGGAGTCTGAGGCAGGTGTCATGGAGATAACCATGACACACTGCGCAGGAGGGGGTACCAGTGTTGGCGCGGCCAATCTGGAACAATCAAAACCATCCTTGGTTTGTCCTGTATGACTTTTAGTAGTACTTTGGAGAGCAGAGGCAGCGGGGGTAAGGCATAGACTGACTGTTTTTTTCAGCTGAATAACAGAGCATCCACTTTCCAGGCTTGTTTGTGAGGAGTCTGTGTAAAATTTGTCCAACTGGCAGTTCTGGTGGAGGCAAACAGGTCTATATCTGGGCTCCCCATTCGCTTGTCAACATGTTGAAAATCCTTGGTTCCAGTTTCCACTCATGTGGGTCCATGAGGTTTCTGCTTAGTCCGTCTGCCAGTGTATTTAATTTTCCTGGCAAGAATTGAGCTTGCAGGTGCACTTGGTAGCTCAAGGCTGTGTTCCACAATGCCATGGCTAGTCTGCAGAGGGGGTAAGAATGTGTACCCCCTGCTTGTTTATGTATCACATAACCGTGGTGGTGTCCATCTTTACCATTAGTAGTCCTGGAAAAATGTAGTCCTTGAAGGCTGTCAGAGCATTCCGTACAGCTAACATTTCTTTTTGATTGATATGCAGGTGCATTTGACTTGTGTTCCATTTGCTCTGAATGCACTTCCCTGCCAGCTGAGCCCACCATGCATAGTCTGATGCATCTGTTAGGATTTGGGTGGCAAGGGGTGGTGTGAAAGGTAGTCCCTTGTTTTGGTGGCAGACCTATGCCCACCAAAGGAACTCTAAGCGTAGGCAAGGTACGACATGAATCATTGTTTCTAGGCTGTGAGAATGTTGACTCCATAGGCTTTTTAGATATCACTGTAGTTTCCTCATATGCAGTCTTGCATATGGAATTAGAAGAATGCAGGAGGCCACGAACCCCAAGGCTTGCAGTATTTGTCTTGCAGATAGCAGGGTTTTTGTGGCCACTTGTTTGAAGTAGGTTGTCAAATGAATTTGCTTTTCTGCCATGAGGTAAGCCATCTGGGAAGTTGTATTCAAGCTTGCTCCCAGGAATGTAATTTGTTGACAGGGTACCAGGTGTGATTTCTTTTCGTTTATGGTGTACCCCAGACAACTCAGAACCCTTTTTACAAACGCCAGATTATTCAAAAGTATGTCCTGGCTTTATGCCTGAATTAGACAATCATCCAGGTATGGGTATATCTGAATACATCTTTGCCTGCAAAATGCAATAACTGGAGCCATGCACTTTGTGAATACCCTGGGAGCAGTAGATAAGCCAAAGGGCAGTGCAGAGACCTGATAGTGCGTGTAGCCTGCTTTGAAGCATAGGTATCTTCTGCAAGATTCCCTGATTGGAAAGTGCAGGTATGCTTCTTTTAAATCTAGTGTTGCCAAACAGGCGTCTTTGCCTAGCATAGGAAGTAATTGGTGAAGAGTCAGCATCTTGAATTTTGGAATCTCCAGAAAGGTGTTTAGAGTAGACAGGTCCAGGATTGGACGCCATGATTTGTCTTTTCTGGGTACCAGGAAAAGGTCTGGAGTAGAAACAGTACAGTTTTGAACCTACCATAAATGTAGCTGTCCGATAGGTATGCATCTGCAGTCATCACATGTGGGTTGTCCTGCCTCAGGCAGCCCTTCGGTCGGCCGGATTCCAAAGTCTGGTTCTGGCCTCGGCTGATGTCGCACTTTCCCAGACGTCAGAGCGTCTGGGGTATAAAAGCATCAGCCGACGCCATCTTCCTCAGTTTTTCTTGTCCCGGATGCCAGGTGCCCTCTAGGAAGGCTAAATTTGGATAAATGCAATAAAATTCCAAACATTTGCAAAAAAAATATATATACATGTATATACAAAACAAATACACCATAATAGATTCCCCCAGCTAGCTAAAAGAGGGTTAAGCACTCTAGGAATACCACAGAGGGGTAGGAGGGAGGGTAAACCTGACTGCAGATGCATACCTATCAGACATCTACATTTATGGTAGGTACAAAACTGTACTATGTCCTTCAAGGATGCATCTGCAGTCATCACATATGGGTAGAATACCATAGCCAACCTGGGGGTGGAGGTACTAAGTGAAGGATGGTGTAGTTAAGATACCCTGCAGGACTGCCGTAGCAAAACCTGCTCTGGATCTGGAGTATAAAGGCAAATTGTAATGCTTGGCAAATGTATGCACGGAGCTCCATGTAGCAGCTTCTAAAATGTCTTTGGTAGCCACCCCTCTTAGGAAGGCTGTGGTGGTGGCTGTGGCTCTCGTGGAATGAGGTCTAATGTTAGCTGGCACAGTCTTTCCATGAAAGGAGTAACAAAAACGAATGCAATTTCCTATCCATTTCGAAATTGTCTGTTTGGAAATTGCTTTTCCTTGTACCCCAGCAGCATATGCTACAAACAACTGGTCAGTCTTTCTGTAACTTTTAGTTCTGTCCAAGTAGTAGCGTAGTTGTCTGTGTATGTCCAGGGTGTGCAGAAGTCTCTCCCCTTTATTTTGTGGCTGTGGAAAGAATGTAGGCAAGTGAATAGCTTGGTTCAAAGATACCCTGGATACCACCTTTGGCATGAATGTAAGATTGGTCCTCAAAGAAACTCTGTCCTGATGAAAGATAAGGAATGGCTGCACCGCCATTAAAGCTTGTAGCTCAGATACTCTTCTTGCTGAGGTTATGGCCAGAAGGAAGGCAGTTTTCCAAGACAAAAACTGTACATCTGCCGATGCTGCTGGTTCAAAGGGAGGAAGTGTTAGTTTTTCCAACACGAAATTCAGGTCCCAAGTAGGTAGAGGTGGTTTCCTTGGAGGATTAATGTTTTTGATTCTTCTTAGAAACTGTCTTAGTAGAGGGTGGGAGAAGACAGGTGGATTTAGATTGTATTCTACTGAGATTGCTGAGGCATGTATCTTGATGGAAGAGTAAGACAGGCCACTGTGGGACAATTCTGCCAAATATTCCAGTATATATGCCATATTCATCATAGTCACATCTAGGCCCTTTGCTGTGTTCCAGGTGTGAAATCTTTTCCATTTTGCTGTATATGCCTTCCTTGTGGAAGGTCGGCGAGCTTCCATAATAATATCCTTCACTCTCTGGGATAGGTTATCCTGAGGAGGAGTCATGGTATTCTCCAGGCAGTTAGCTGCAAGGTTTTCAGGTTGGAGCGTAGAGTCCTGAAATTGTGCTGCGTCAGTAGGAGTGGCCATAGGGGGAGAGGCCATGGTTTCGTCTGTGACAAGCTCTTTAACAGTGGGTACCAGTGCTGTCTTGGCCAGTTTGGGGCTATCAGGATTACTCTGGGCTGCTCTGTCCTGATCTTCAGTAGGACCTTGGTCATTAGTGGAAGAGGTGGGAAAGCATACACTGTTAGAGCTTTCCAGCTGAAAGACAGAGCGTCCACTTTCCATGCTTGTGGGTGGTATGTCCTTGAGCAGAATTTCTTCAGTTGATGATTTAGGGGGGAAGCGAACAGATCTATTTCCGGCCTTCCCCATGATTGTGTGATTTGTAAGAAGATGTCTGGGTGCAGCATCCATTCGTGTGCATCCACGGTAGTTCTGCTTAAGCTGTCTGCCAGTGTATTGTCTTTCTCTGGCACGAATTGGGACTGTAGCTGTATGTTGAGTTTCAATGCCAGTTCCCATAGGTTCATTGTCAGTCTGCAAAGAGGGTAGGAATGGGTGTCTCCTTGCTTGTTTATGTACCACATAACTGTGGTGTTGTCTGTCCTTATGAGCAGTTGGCCTTGCTGAAGGAAAGGTTTGAAGGCCTCGATTGCATATATCACTGCCAGCAATTCCTTTTGGTTTATGTGCATGTGCAGCTCTCTTTGTGACCATAGCCCTTGTATACATCTGTCCTCCATGTGCACTCCCCAACCTTGGTCTGAAGCGTCCGTGGTGATGGTTTGGTTGGCTCTTGGCTTGCTGAAGGGCAGCCCGCTGTTTGACTGGCAGGCTTGAGCCCACCACAGGAATTCCTTTTGAAGGCAAGGAATGAGTGGGATCAGAGCTTCTAAGCTGTGACTGTGCTGAGTCCATAAACTTCTTAGGTACCATTGTAATTTCCTCATATGAAGCCTTGCTTGTGGAATCAGAAGAATGCAAGATGCCATATAACCCAGGGCCTGCAGGATTTTCCTTGCAGTCATCTGAGTTTGTCTTGTGAGATTCTGAAAGTAAACTGGTAGCTGTTCTTGTTTTTCTTCTGTGAGAAAAGCCATCTGGGCGGTTGCATCTAGATCCGCACCCAGAAAAGTTATTCTTTGGGATAGAACCAGTCTTGATTTGTGGATGTTGACTGTATATCCCAAGGCCTGTAACAGGTGGATGGCATAGTCCAAGTCCTTTAACAAAAGTTTGCTTGCTGTCCGCTTGTATTAGGCAGTCGTCCAGATAAGGCTAGATTTGAATCCCCTGAAGTCTGCAGTGTGCAATTACTGATGCCAGGCATTTCGTGAATACTCTGGGCGCAGTAGATAAGCCAAAGGGCAATGCTGAGAATTGATAATGCTCTGACCCTGCAAGAAATCTGAGGTGTCTTCTGCAGCTTTGTCGAATAGGGACATGCAGGTATGCCTCCTTGAGGTCTAGAGTCACCAGCCAAGACCCCTTGCCCAGCATGGGAAGGAGTTTCTGTAGAGTCAGCATTTTGAATTTTGGCACAATGAGGTACGTATTCAGTGCGGACAAGTCGAGAATAGGCCTCCATTGATTTTCTTTTCTTGGAACAAGGAATAATCTTGAGTAAAATCCCTGGCCTTGTTCTGAAAGAGGTACCTTTTCTATGGCTTTCATTTGCATTAAGTTGGTAATTTGCTTCAAAGCCTCTGCCCTCTGATTTGGTGGCAGGTTTGGCATGCCTTTTCTTTTTGGCAATGAGTGGAAATGGAACCTGTTTCCTTTGTCTATTATTTGCAGTGTCCATGTGTCCCCTGTAATGCTGTGCCAATTTTTTGAGAATAAAGAAAGCTTTCCGCCCAAAGGTGCTTCTATTTGAGCCCTGGTCGGCGGAGTCAAAATAAAGTCATTGAGTCTGTCCTGGTGTAGCAGTTGTAGTTCCTGCACTACCTCTCTGGTTGGGAGGCTGCCACTGACGGCCTCTGTAGGAGCCTCTAGCTTGCCCTCTACCTCTGGCACGTCTATTCCTGCCTCTTTGAGATCTGTCTGAGTCCGGAAAGGACCAATTCTTAGTAAGCCAATTTCTGCTGAATCTTGGTGGTTGGACTTGCAGAAAGTCTTTAACTGTTTGCACAGATTTTGCCTTTTCTTCAAATTTCTTTAAAACCTCTTGAGCCATGGAACCAAATAATTTTTGCTTTTCCATAGGAGCATCCAAAAGCTTAGCTTTAACATGGTCTGGCAGAGATTGTTCCTTCAGCCAGGCATGCCTACGTATAACTGCACCTGTCATAGCTGATCTACATGAAGCTTCCAAAGCATCATAACCACACTGCAAGAAATGGTTACTAACCTGCTGGGAGTTATGCACCAGATCCTGAAGGGATTTACGATCAAGGGGTTCAGAAGAGGACAGTTTCTTATGCAATTCATCTAGTAAATACTCTTGATACTGTATCATATGGAATTGACAGTTTAATGCCCTCATGGAAAGAGTTGCAGAAGTATACACTTTCTTACCCCATCTCTCTAATGCTCTGGACTCCCTTTCAGAGGGTAGAGGATTTTTAGCAGTGGCAGCTGCAACCCCTTTAGGGCCCTGGGAAATAGTTTCTGGATCAGCAGAGTGGGCCTTGTACAGGTGAAAATGTGAGTCCGGGACCCTGTAGTACCTATCATGTTTGGCAGGAGCCGGAGGGAGAGAGTCAGGGGCAGTACAAGCATCTGAATAGACATCATCAATTACATCCAAAACAGGAGGTATAGCTAAGGGCCTGTGCTGAGGTAAATGTAAAAAGGTCCTTAATCTCTTTCTGGAATCAGAGAATTCCTGACCCTGCCATTGAAAATGTTCTCTCATAGTGTGTAATGTTTCTCCAAATTAAAACTCTTCAGGAGGGGAGGCAGAGGGAATAGATTCTTCAGCATCAGAATCCTCGTAGGCCGAATAAGCCTCCTCCTGGTGGTCTGACAGAGCAGAGCCATCCATGGACTCATCTGAGGACTGTGGATCAGAGGGCTCAACCCTGGGCCTTTTGTCTGGAGGTGGTTGAGAGCCCCTGTCCGGATTAGTAAGTATTCAGTAATTAATGAAATCAGATCCTCTGCTAGGGTAAGAATCTGAGAGCGAGAAGAAGGTCTCTGAGAGGAAACTTTGGGAGGCAAAGCCTTAGAAAGTTTAGCAGCCTTAGCCCTAGAGAAAGCCTTAATGGACATGGAAGCAGGGGGTCTGGCTGCACCACGTGCAGGAGTAGACTTATCTAAAGTAATGGTGTCGGAAGGTTCCTGGACACCGGTTTCAGTCGGTAATTCAATGACCGACTCGGCCGGGGCCTCCAGGGCCGAGGTAGTCGGCTGTGTGGTTTCGGTAGTAGGAAGTACCAAGGACTCTGTTTCAGCCGAGACCGAGACACTCGCGGTAGGCCTGACCGAGGTTTCAGCCGAAACCGCGGCCCATGTGTGTCGGTCCTTGTCCTTCCGTTTTTTGACTAAATGCGAAGTCGGAGTCTCCGACGGCATTTTATAAGCAAAACTAGCCCCAAAAAACTCCTCTGCAAACTCCGACCGACGTCTAAGAGTTCGTCGGTTGAAGGAAGCACAGGCTGAACAGGCCGAGACGTCGTGGTCTGGGCCTAGGCAGGGGAGGCAGTAAGAGTGGAAATCCTTATGAGGTATTTGTTTCCCACAGGTTAAACAATTATTAACTTTATCTGACATCGGCTGAGGCAAGAAAGAGTCCCCAACGGGGTACTTAGCTTTTTCAAAGTCTTCGGTAGCTGAATCACAGGAGCTGACCGACCGGCACTTGCGAACTGCTTCTGCTTCGGACACCACGCGGCAAGAAAGACTGAGGAAGATGGCGTCGGCTGATGCTTTTATACCCCAGACGCTCTGACGTCGGGGAAAGTGCGACATCAGCCGAGGCCAGACCCAGACTTTGGAATCCGGCCGACCGAAGGGCTGCCTGAGGCAGGACAACCCGTATGTGATGACTGCAGATGCATCCTTGAAGGACATCTTGTCCCTTTTCCTCTTCTCGTACCTGTTGAATAGCCCCCACGCTTAAGAGAGAAAGTACTTGTTTTTGAGCCTCTGCCCACTGATTTGGGGGTAGGTCGGGCCACCCACTTGGCGTTGGCAACATGTGGAAGTGAAATCTGTATCCCTGGGACACTATATTTAAAACCCATTTGTCCTGGGTAATGGGTTCCCAGTTCTTTGCATGAAGAGCAATATTTCCCTCCAAAGGGGCAGTCAGAAGATAAGTGCTTGGAAATTTTAAAAGGAAGTCAATGAGACAGTTTACCATAGAGGGGTATCTTGTTATTCCCAGACTTGGAAGTGGAGGCCCCCCCACTGCTTAGTTCTGGGAGTCCCCTGGGACTGAAACCTGGGGATTTTGCTGTGTCTGAGTTTGGCTTGAGAAGACCTGGAAGGGGCTGGAAAGGACCAATTCTTAGAAGGCCAGTGCCTACTAAATCTAGGAGGCTGAACTTGTAAAAAATCTAACAGTTTGCAAAGATTTATCTTCATCTTTTTAAGAACTTCTTCAGCCTTGCTGCCAAACAGGTGGTCCTGATTTATAGGAGCATCCAACAGTTTCGCTTTAACAAGATCTGGCAAAGATTGCTCCTTAAGCCAAGCATGCCTTCTAAGCACAGACCCAGTAACAGCAGCCCTGCAAGAGGCCTCTAAAGAACCAAAACCACATTGCAAAGTGTGTTTTCCAACTTGTTCAGCAGAATGCATTAAATCCTGTAAGTCTTTATTTTCCACACAGTCAGGAATCAACATCATTTTCTGTTTAAGCAGTTCAATAACATGTTGCTGATATTTTAACATATAAAATTGGCAGTTTAAAGCTCTAATTGCCAAAGCTGAAGTATAAAAAGAAGTTATGTACTCACCATAACGTTCCATCTGAGTAGGTAAACTTCATTTGTCAGCAACCTGTGGATTACAGATCCGACACTGATCCGAGCTGGCAGCATATAAAGCAAAAAGATCCGAGCTCCAAGCTCCTCCACCTTATCCATACTACACTGCAACCTCCTTCCAATCCTCAGATCGCGTTTGCCACCTAACAAACTAACAACCTGAGACATCTGACTCAAGGACAAAGTAAAGCTCATAAGTCTGAACCTCGAGCTCAGCTAAATAACCATCAAGGTCGGGGGGGGGTGGACAGTTGCTGACAAATGAAGTTTACCTACTCAGATGGAACGTTATGGTGAGTACATAACTTCTTTATCTGAAGTAGTTAACTTTATTTGATCAGCAACCTGTGGGACAGAGTCCCCAGCTACCCGAATTTTGGGAGGCCCTTAAGGAAGGACATTCCAGGGCATTGCAGAGCCAAAGGCAGCCCTTCCTCTAGACACCAAATCCAGTTTATAATGAGAAATAAAGGTGTGAGAGGACGCCCAGGTAGCCGCTGAACAAATTTCATCCAGGGAACTCTAGACCAGAATGCAGCAGCCGTTACCATAGAATGCTTAGATTGAGCATGAACTCCCATTGGTTCTGGTTAGCCCGGCTCTCTGTATGTTTGTAAGATACAACTCGAAATCCACCTGGCGAGAGTCACCTTTGAAACTGGTTTCCCTAGAAAAGGCTTAGCAAAGGAGACAAAAAGTTGATCAGATTTACGAAAGACAGCCGTCCTGTGCAAATAAAAACGTAACTGTCTGTGAACATCTAGCAAATTAAGTTTATATTCTCCTTTGTTCTGGAAATTAGGGAAAAAGACAGGCAAATTAATGGAATGATTAATGTTCATCTCGGAAGCAACTTTAGGGAGAAAAGAGGGATTAGTCCTGAGAGACACCCTATCCTTATGAAACACAAGGTATGGAGGTTTGATACAGAGAGCCTGAAGCTCCGACACTATCCTGGCTGAAGTAATAGCTACCAAAAAAGCAGTCTTCCATGACAAGAACTTCAGATCAACGGAAGCTGCGGGTTCAAAAGGAGGTGCAACGAACGCCTGAAAAACTAAGGTCAGATCCCACGGCGGGAATGAATTTCTAACAGGGGGTCTCAAAAGAAAAGTGCCTTTTAGAAAGATCTTACAAATTCTGGTGGCAGCGAGAGAACCAAAGTTGTCCCCAATATGAAAATAGGAAATGGCAGCCAGCTGGACCTTCACAGTAGAGGATATGGCCCCTTGCTGAAAAATATGAGACAAGAATTCCAGTACCGCTGGAATAGGAGCGGTGAAAGGATCCAAGCTCTTTCGTGAAGCCCAAACTGAAAAACGTTTCCATTTGCTACTGTAAATCTTCCTGGTAGAAAGAGTTTATGTGCCGCCACCAATATAGACTACCTCCGGAAGAGATACCGGGAGTCCTGGCAACTAGGGGAACTAGATCAGCCAAGTTGAGAGCTTGAGACCGTCCAGATTCAGAGGAGCCATTCCCGAGGGATGAGAAATCTTATCCAGAATGGGATCCAAGATCCAGAGTGGCGCTAGGAGATGAGACCGCAGGCAGGGGAACCAGACTTGAGGCCAGAATGCGGCTATGAGGAAAATCTTGCTCCCCAATCGGTGAGCTTTTTCAGAAATGTTGTCATAAGCGGAAGTGGAGGATATGCATAAAGAAGACCGGGCGGCCAAGCATGGACTAGAGCATCCCTGGGGGCTTCTCCCAAAGGAGGAATTAGAGGGAAAAACTCGCTGCACTTCGTGTTGGACGGTGATGCGAAGAGATTGCAACAAGGCTGACCCCACTTGAGGAAGATCTGTTCCGCTACACAAGGATTCAGAGACCACTGGTAAGGAGAGAGGATAGCTCTGCTCAATCTGTCCGCCAGTATGTTGGACTGACCCGGAATGTGCATTGCTAACAGGAAGCGATTGGTGGAGATCGCCCATACCCAAACTCTCATGGCTTCTCGGCAAAGGTTCCCCCATTGGTTGATACACCAGACCAGTGACACACTGTCCGGCTGGATAGCAATAGTCCCTGGAGGAAGAGAGGCATGAAGGGCCTGCAACGCTGAAAGGACCGTCCTCATCTCCAGGACATTTATATGCAGTACGGTCTCGGTCTGAGTCCATGTGCCTTGGACAGTCCTGCCCACACAATGCCCCCCCCACCCTATGGGGGAGGCGTCCATGGTCACTGTGGCCTGGGGTGGTGACATAACAAAGGGTCGTCCTTCCCGAAGGGCTCGGGATTGAAGCTACCACATGAGGGAGTTCCTACAAACCCGGCTGAGGGGAATCGGAAGTCTACAGGGTGGTGTAGAATAGACCACTGGACTTGCAACATCCACTGTAGAACCCTCATGTGCAGACGAGCGTAAGGAATCACATTGATCGCTGCCGCCATGTACCCCAAAGCTCTCAGGACTAATTCTGCTGGGGAGAGCAGGGGACTGAAAGAGGGCTAGCACCTGCAGAGTCATGCTGTGAAGTCTGTCTGACGTTAGGAAGGCCCTGGCCTGGTGGGTATCTATCCTGGCCCCAATGAAGTGTAACACTTGAACAGGCTGGAGGAAAGGCATCTTGACATTTATGGTTATCCCCAACCGGGGTGACATCCGGAGGAAGAAATCCGTGGCTAGAAAAAGTAGATGCCTGGTGAGGAGCCAGTCATCTAGGTATGGGAAGACCTGTATGCCCTGGAGCCTCAGGTGGGCCGCTACAACTGTCATGACCTTGGTGAACACCCTGGGGGCTGTGGTGAGACCGAAGGGTAGGACCCTGAACTGGTAATAACCGGCCCCTAGCTGAAAGCGGAGAAACCTCCTGGACCGTCTGTCCATGAGAATATGGTAGTACGCATCCTTGAGGTCTATGGAGGACATCCAGTCCTCCTCCTGCAAGAGGGGCAGGATGGATTGTATCGTGACCATCCGGAATTTCTCCTTGGCAACAAAAAGGTTCATTGCTGACAGGTCGAGAATCGGCCTCAAGTCCCCCGTCTTTTTTGGCACCAGAAAGAACCTGGAGTAGACGCCTGCTCCGGACTGGTCTGGGGGCACATGCTGGATGGCTCTTTTTTCCAACAGCTTTTTTATTTCCAAAGCCACGGCCTCCGTTTGAGTGGGTGGGATATCTGGGAGGCGCCTTGATTAAGGGGGCTTTTTTATGAAGGGGACTGAATAGCCTCTGGATATTATCTGAAGCACCTAGCAATCCGTCGTGATGGACTCCCATTCAGCCAGGTGCCTCGAAAAACACCCCCAAACTGCCTCCAGAGAGGAGCAGTCGGGCAACCCCTCAAGGCTGCTGCACGGGTCGGTCGAAAAAGGGTTCCTGTGACCCGAAGTTCTTCGGTCCCCCTCTGCCTCTGGGCCGGCATCCATCTTGTCCTGTCCTGAGCGTTCCAGGCCTGCTGAGATTTCCGGAACCACATCTTCTTCTGCCCTTGCTGGTTCCTGGAAAAGGACCTTTGAGGGGTAGAGAAGCAGATTCTGACGGCTGACAGCATTTTCCCGTCTTTCTCGCTCTGGACCAGCGTCTCGCGGACGGTCTTCCCGAAGAGGGTCGACCCGTTAAAGGGTGCATTCACGAAGGACACCTTGAAGGGTTCTGAGAAATCGCAAAGTCGAAGCTAGGCATGATGCCTTAAGGCGATACCGAACCCGCTAGCTCTAGTGGCTCCCTCCATGGCATGGGAAAGTAGACGCATAGAAGTATTAGACACTGACTTGAGAGTGGCCATATGAGCAGAGAAAGTCCATATATCTTCAGCTGACATGGACTCTGGGGGAGACTCAGCCTACTCTTTGACCAGGTCCCGCTGCAGTCTGACTACAATGGCCAAGTAATTCAGCGCTCTTATAGAGAAGGTAGCTGAAGCAAAAGTCCGCTTTCCAATGCGGTCCATTGCCCGAGACTCCTTGTCAGGGGGATGGACCGAAGAACTTTCCTGGGAGAGTTCCTTTTTGGTGGCCGCCGCCACCACCACCATGGCATCAACCGGGGAACCCTTGCTCCATGAAGCTCTGTCTGCAGGGGGACTAAAAACCCTTATCGGGCCTTCTGGGTATCGGCTCTACAGTGTCCAACTCCTTCCATGCCCTGGTGGTAATCAGGTCAACCAGGGGGTCGGCTAGGGAGGACACCCAAGAGGTAGATGGGCCTGTGTCGAACGCCTCCAGGAATACAGACTCGTCCGATGGTTTTTGGGCAGACCATCCCCCTTTGGCGGAGTATTTCCATAATGTCTCCAAAAGAGACGTCGTCGGGGGGTGATTTGGGAGAACTCTCCCCTTCCTCCAAATTGGTATCCTCGGTGAGGGACTCAGGGGAGTCCAAGTGCCTCCTTTTGCACAGGCGTTTGTGAGGGACCTCCTCGGGGGGACTGTCCGAGGGGGGCTCACCAACGGATTCATGTTCCTCCAGGGGAACTGGCTGGTGTGTCAACGAGACAGGCTGTCCCGGGGGGGACTGGATGATGGAGGACAAACTGAGCTGTGAGGGAGCGGGGGAGGACCCTGAGGAAAGAGTGAGGGGTCTCTATCCTCCAGAGAGAACCCTCTCCACCACATCGAATGCCGAAGGGGAACCGGCCTCTCGAAGATAGGTGGCCGGGGCCCTCGGATCCGACGAGGGGATCGGTGCCAGAGGCAAAGCGGCCGGACCCAAGAGGATGGTCTGCTCTAACCGCAAAGGAGCCGAAGTCACACTCACCCCCCCCCCCCCGGATCAGATGCCCAGCTCTCAGCTCTGAGAGCTCAGATCCGAAAGTGGATCAGATAAGCTTGAGGGCATGGCCGGCATCGAGGTGGTAATTAACCATCGGCGCCGACCCCCCTGGATCCGGGGCTCCTTGGATCCGAAGACTCCAAAATCTGGTGGTGGATTGGCGAAGGAGCTATCGGGGCGAACAGTGGAGCTGAACTCCCCCCCCCCCCAGGGGGGGGCAGCAACACTCCCATCTACAGCTGAGTTTGCAAGAATCGACACATCATCCGGTTCATATCTGCCTCCGAGATGCTGTGAGTAGACCTGGAGGAAGCCGCTGATGCCGGACGGGAGGGCCAATGCGACGACAACTTCGTGGCTGGTCGGGTCTCCTCCTCCGGCTCTGGGGAGAAACGTGGCGAACGGAGCCGTGGGGAGGAAGGCTTGGATACTCAATGGAGAAGAGACCACCTTAGCGGGAGGGGCCAAGGAGTCCAACTCGGCCTGCCGCTTGCGGCTTCTTTCTGTCTCTCTTTTTTTCTCTCTCTCTCTCTCTCTCTCTCTCTCTCCCTTCTCTCTTCTATCCTTCTTGGCCTCCCATTCTCCCTGAGACAAGGTGGGAGGGCGAGTCCCAGACAGGGGAAGAGGGCCGGTTGGCTGGGCAGCCACAGCTGCGGCTGTCGCTACACAGAGAGAAGGAGAAACTGATTCCGCGGGTAGAAGACCCGCCAGAATCAGCTTGTTCCTCCCATCCCATAAGGCTCGGGGATTGAAGGCCACACAAATCTGGCAGCCCAAAGAAAGGTGCGGAACCCCCAAGCAAATCACGCATTGAGTGTGACCATCCGCTGGCGACAGCTTATGACCACACTCAGAGCACTTGGAAAAAGTCACTTTATGACTTTCAGCCATACTAGAGACACACACAGAGACACACACGAGCACCTGAAAGAGGGGAAAAAGGGGCCTACTAAGGAATGGACAACTACCAAAGGTGAAAGGGGAGATAAAGGCTAGGGAGAATGAACACCCGAATAAAGGTACTAAAATACACGAACACACAAAAAAAGTAGCCTAAAAGAGAAAGTTTGCAGTAAAAAATGCTACACTTGCCTGGAGCTCTAAGAATCCAGTGCTTGGCAAAGCCACGGCAAACGAGATCTGAGGATTGGAAGGAGGTTGCAGTGTAGTATGGGTAAGGGGGAGGAGCTTGGATCTTTTTGCTTTGTATGCTGCCGTCTCAGATCACTTAACTACTTCAGATACCTTTTTTCCCCATCTATCCAGCGCCCTGGAGTCTCTATCAGAAGGGGTAGGATTTTTAGCAGTAGAAGCCTTAATGCCCTTGGGCCCCCCCGTGAAATAGTCTCTGGAACTGCAATAGGATTTTTGAAAAGGAACTTATGGGACTCTGGGACCCTGTAAGTGTCTGTCAGGTTTACTGGGAGCAGGAGGGAAGGGAATCAGGGGCCAAACTTGATTCCGAGAAAGCATCATCAACAATGTCTAATACAGGAGGAATAGCCAAAGGCCTATGCTGAGGTAGGAGAAGGAAATCCTTAAGCCTCTTTTTTGAATCAGGAAATTCCTGGCTTTCCCAGTGAAAATGCTCCCTTACAGTATGTAAGGTTTCTCCAAAAGAAAAATCCTCTGGAGGGGAAGCAGAGGGAATAGAGTCCTCTGCATCAGAATCCTCGTAAGTAAATAAGGACAAATCCAGGTCATCAGAAGAGTCAGAAAAAATAGAATCCTGATCAGAAGATACATAGTCAAGCTCAGCCCTAGGCCTCCTGGGGGGGGGGGGGAGTGGCTACCCCTGATTAGAGTTATTAGATCTTCAGCCATTTTTATCATTTGTTTTTTAGGCATAGGCCGAGCATGTGGCCTGGGCGTCGTTTTTTTAGGCACACATCGAGATTTAGGCCTTAGTAATGAAGGAGGCATTGATTTAATATGCAAGTCCATAGGCCTGAATACACACTCAGAAGCTGGTGCCTGCACAGCGGCTCCAGCCCCTCCAAAGTAGAGACAACCGCGGGTTCCAGAGTTGAAGTATCTCGTGGCATACTGGACTCCAAATGGGTATCAGTAGAGGCCTGCGAATCAAAAGTAGCAGGTATCAGGGGCTGCGAAAGCACCTCACCGAGTACCGGCGAACTGTCGACTGGCTTAGGAGAAGCGACGAGGGCAGTTTTGGACCTCGGCGGCCACTGTCTTTATCTTTGTGTTTTTTTTTCAGAATCCCGGTAGTCAGATGGTTAACCAACGACATTTCTGGATAATTAAATCGAGAACCAAAATATTTAGAGGCAAAAATATACCAATGACGGATAGTGCGCTGATTAAATAAATAAAGCACAAAACCAACAGCAAGGTACGTCGTGCTCAGGGCCTAGGCAAGGAATACAGTACGAATGAAAATCTTTGAGGTATTTGCTTTCCACAAGTAATGCAATTATTAACTTTTACTGACATCGGAAAGGAGCAAGAAAAAGTTTCCACAACGGAGTACTTAGCTTTTAGTTTAAGACTTCGGTTCTGAAACTCGAAAATGAAAATTTTAGGAGTCGGCTGACCGGCACTTGCGAACTGCTTCTGCTTCGGGCACCGCACGGCAAGAAAAAAGTACAGTTGTGTACACCTACCATAAATGTAGATGTTAGAGTGTCTTCACCGTTGCAGTCATAACTGTAGGGTGTTCCTGCCGGCAAGCAGCCCGAGGTCGGCCAGAATCCCAAAGTCTGGGTCCGGCGTCGGCTGTACCAGCAAGTACCCTGACGTCAGAACGCAGAGGTATAAAGCTGACAGCCGACGCCATCTTCTCCAGTCTTTCTTGCCCCAGATGTCAGAAGTCCCCCAAAATAACCAAAAAAGGTGTCCAAAAAGGAAACACAAATACACCACAACAGAAGAGGAAGATAAGAGGGGATAGGTGGGAGGGAAACACCGACTGCAACAGTGAAGACACTCTAACATCTACATTTATGGTAGGTGTACACAACTGTACTATGTTCTTCGTGTTTCACTGTTGCAGTCATAACTGTAGGGTGGAATCCCAAAGCTGTGATGAGGGAGGAGGTTATGTAGAAGAAGGGGCAGCCAGAAGGCCCTGCAAAACAGCAGAGGCAAAACCTGCCCTAGACTTAGAATACAAAGGGAGATTATAGTGCTTAGAAAAAGTATGCACTGAACTCCAAGTGGCAGCTTCCAAAATGTCCTTGGTAGGAACTCCTCTGAGAAAAGCTGCTGAAGTGGCAGCTGCTCTAGTAGAATGACTTCTAACAGTACCAGGAATCTGCTTCCCAAAGTGAGAGTAACAAAACCTTATCCCATGGGCAATCCATTTGGAAACAGTTTGTTTAGAGATAGCCTTGCCTAGAGAACTGGAGGCATAAGAAATAAGCAACTGATCAGATTTTCTGAAATCTTTAGTTATGTCCAGGTAGAACCGTAGCTGTCTGTGTACGTCCAATGAATGCAAAATCCTTTCCCCTTTGTTTTGAGGATTTGGAAAGAAAGTAGGAAGGTGTATAGTCTGATTTAAAGCCACTTTAGAAATCACCTTAGGCATAAATGTAGGATTGGTCCTCAAGGCAACTCTGTCTTGGTGGAAAATAAGGTATGGTTCCATAGCCATGAGAGCTTGCAACTCTGACACCCTTCTGGTAGAAGTCAAAGCTAATAAAATAGCTGTCTTCCAGGATAAGAACTTGATGCACGAAGCAGCAGCAGGCTCAAAGGGAGGTAAAGTAAGTTTTTCCAAAACATAATTAAGATCCCAAGCAGGAACAGGAGGAGTTCTAGGAGGTCTTAAATTCTTAGCCCCTCTCAAGAATTGTCTCACCAGCTGGTGAGAGAAAATGGGGGGATCAGTGTTGTAATGAGCAGAGATAGCAGAAGCATGGATTTTAATGGAAGAAAAGGAGAGGCCCTTAAGCAGAAGGTCAAAAAGGTAAAGTAAAATGGAAGAAATGTCAGGTAAAAGAGGATCAGAACCTCGATCCCGCATCCAAATACAAAATCTTTTCCATTTAGAAGCATAAGATATTCTAGTGCTAGGGCGCCTAGCTTCTAAGAGAACATCCAAAACTTGTTTGGGTAAAGCAGAAGGAATCAAAGGGCCTTGTAGAGCCAAGCTGCCAGGCAAAGAGTCTTGATTTGAGAGTGTAGCATCTGACCCTGATGTTGGGACAGAAGAGAAGGAAACAGAGGCAAAATCCATGGAGGCTCCAAGAACAGGTGTCTTAAAAGTTGGATACCAAAACTGTCGAGGCCAATTTGGAGCTATCAAAATGATAATCCTGGGCTTGTCCTGTTTTATTTTCAGTAGTACCCGAGGCAGAAGAGGAAGAGGAGGGAAGGCGCATCCCGAAAGATTCCTCCAGCTGAAAGACAGGGCATCCACTTTCCAAGCTGTTTTGTGGAAGGACCTGGTGCAAAAGAGAGGCAGCTGATGATTGAGATGGGATGCAAACAGATCTATCCGAGGACAACCCCAAACTGTTGTAAATCCTGCCGAATAAGTTGGGGTCTAGCATCCATTCGTGAGGATCCAAAAGATTTCTGCTTAGGCTGTCTACTAAGAGATTCTGTTTTCCTGGAATGAATTGAGCTTGAAGATGCAGATTCAGATTTAGAGCTGTGTCCCATAAACTCATGGCTAGTCTGCACAGGGGGTATGAGTGAGAGCCTCCCTGTTTGTTTATATACCACATGACTGTGGTATTGTCTGTGCGAATCAGAAGATGCCCTGGTTGCAAAAGATTCTGGAAGGCTAGAAGAGCATTTTGAACTGCCAACATTTCCTTCAAGTTGATGTGCCAGGGGAGATGCTTCTTTGTCCAATAACCCTGCTGGCAATTGTTTAGGTAATGAGCTCCCCAAGCATAATCCGAGGCGTCTGTGGTTATGATCTGAGCAGGAAGAGGTAGACGAAAGGGATTCCCTTCGTTTAAAGCACAAGCCCTGGACCACCAAAGGAACTCTTTTTGGAGGCAGGGAATCAGAGGTATCATTGTTTCCAGGCTGTGGTAATGCTGAGACCATACACTCTTTAGGTACCATTGAAGTTTTCTCATATGAAGCCTTGCATTTGGAATCAACAGGATGCAAGAAGCCATGTAGCCCAAAGCCTGCAGGAATTTCCTTGCAGTGAGCTGAGTTAAAGTAGCCAAGGTCTTGAAAATTAATGCCAGCTGTACTTGTTTGTCTGGAGTAAGGAAGGCCCCTTGTAAGCTTGTGTTTAGAAGAGCCCCCCAAAAGATCATTTGTTGAGAGGGGATCAAATGTGACTTTTTTGTGTTCACTGAAAATCCCAGTAGTAGGAGAAGACGCTGAACAAACTGCAGATGTTGAAGTAAAAGATCCTTGCTGTCTGCCTGAATAAGGCAGTCGTCCAGGTAGGGGTAAATTTGAATTCCTTGGAGTCTGCAATAAGCTACTACTGGAGCCAGACACTTGGTAAAGACTCTGGGCGCAGTAGATAAGCCAAAGGGCAGTACAGAGAATTGAAAGTGTCTCGAACCTGCCTTGAATCGGAGGTATTTTCTGCATTCCTGTATGATGGGATGTGTAAATAGGCTTCCTTCAAGTCCAATGTCACCATCCAAGCATCCTGGGAGAGCATGGGAAGAAGTTGTTGCAGAGTAAGCATCTTGAATTTTGGAATCTCCAGGAAGGTATTTAACACTGAGAGGTCCAGAATAGGTCTCCATGAGTTTTGTTTCCTTGGGACCAGAAATAGTCTGGAGTAAAAACCTTTTCCCATCTCTGGAAGTGGAACAGGTTCTATGGCTTTCATGACCAATAAGGCGTCCACTTGATTTAAGGCCTCTGACCATTGATGTTTTGGCAGATCCGGCCAACCCGAAGACATTGGCAGAGTATGAAAGTGGAATTTGTAGCCTCTTAAAATCACGTCTAAAACCCATTTGTCCTGGGTAATACGAGTCCAATTTTGGTAGAAAAGAGAAAGTTTTCCTCCGAGAGGGGCTTCCAGGCAAGGAGGACCTGTAGCCCAACGGAGAGAGTCATTGAGTCTGCTTCTTTTGAGATTGAGGTCTGTCCTCTCCTCTTCTAGGTGAAGAAGCAGTCCATTGTCTGGACCTGTAAGAGGCCTGAGCCTGTCCGCGACCTCTGGAGCGTCTTTATCTTCCCCTTTGAGGCCTGTCAGACGTGGGAAAGGACCAATTTTTGGAGGGCCAATTTCTAGAAAATCTAGGAGGCTGAACTTGCAAAAAATCTTTAACAGTCTGCATAGACTTTGCTTTTTCTTCCATCTTTTTAATAACCTCCTCAGCCTTGGACCAAAATAAAACATCATGCTGAACAGGGGCATCTAACAGTTTAGCCTTAACCTGTTCAGGTAAATTCTGCTCACGAAGCCAAGCATGTCTCCTGACAACAGTACCAGAGGCTGCGGCCCTGCAAGAAGCTTCCAAAGCATCAAAACCACAATGTAAACTATGTTTGCTAACTTGTTCAGTTGCATGCAATACATCCTGTAATTCCTTGTCCTCTGCACATGCAGGAAAGGTAGAGAGCCTTTGCTTTAGAACAGACAAAAGAAATTGCTGATACTTGAACATGTGAAACTGGCAATTTAAAGCTCTAATAGAAAGGGTAGCAGAAGTGTAAACCTTTTTGCCCCACCTGTCCAAGGCACGGGAATCCTTTTCAGAGGGAATAGGATTTTTAGATGAAGCGGCCTTAGCAGCCCTAGAACCCTGAGAAATGGTTTCAGGATCAGCTGAAGGGTTCTTAAATAAGAACTGATGGGAGTCAGGGACTCTGTAAAATCTATCAGGCTTAGAAGGAGCAGGCGGCAAAGAATCAGGATTTAGGTTAGCTTCATAGGTTCATAGGTTTATACTAGGCTATCTGCCCTAAGGCATTTATAAGCCTAGCCCAAATTTTTGTGGCTTACGCCACCCCTTATATGAAAAAATACTGTGCCCATTAGTTTGTTGTGCCTCTGTCCAGCAGTGACACAAAGATGATTCCCGGGGTAAACCTACGATCTCCCATCCACAGGTCAAGATTTCTCTTGAACAGAGCCAGCGAGGTGCTCTGCCTCACATGGACCGGGATTTTTATTCCACAGCATAGGGAGTCTCTGAGTGATAAATCTATCCCTCCAGCACGTCCTATTTATGTCCGTGCTAAGGTTTAAGTCGCTTGCTCTAGTGGTTTTGGTGGATTTGGATTTTTTGAGGTGGAGCATGTCCATTAATTCCGGGTTGGACATGGCCTTGTATGTCAGGCACATGTCACCTCTGAGCAGACGGTATGCGACTGAATAGAGCTGGAGTTTCTTCAATCTGGCAGCATATGACAGATTTTGGAGTCCCTTTATCCTTTTGGTGAGGAACTTTTGGGGTCTCTCCAATTGCTGCAGATGTCGGGCGAGATGCATCCTGAATGGGGCATTGTACTCTATCATTGGTCTGATAAATGAAGAGTACAGGGGAACAATGACCTCACTAATCTGGATGTGAATCCCTTCATGATCAGGTGGGCAATGTAGAAGGTCTTTCTAACCACTTTAGCAACATGAGTGTCAAAAGAAAGGCCACTGTCAACCTGGGTCCCCAGGTCCCTGATAACCTCTTCTGTGCTTAGTGGATTGCCACCTATATGGTAGCTTGGGGTTACCTTGTTTTTCCCGAAGGGTATGACTATACATTTTCTGGCGTTTAACTTCAGGCCATGGCTCTGGCACCAGCTATCTGTTTCCGTGAGTCCCTTCTGAAGGATATCCGTGTCCGATGCACTTTCCACTATGGCGCCCAGTTTGCAGTCGTCTGCAAACTTTGTCAGCCAAAGTCCTCCCATGTTTGCCTGTATTTCTTCTGAGAAGTAGATGCCGAACAATAGGGGGCCAAGGACCGAGCCCTGTGGGACACCACTTGTGACCGGCTTGGAGTCTGACATAGCGCCAGCAACTCTAACCCTGTGGGTTCTGTCCTTAAGCCAGTTTGCAACCCATCTTGTGACATATAGGTTTACATTTAAGCTGGTAAGTTTTTCTACAATACCCGAGTGGGGTATTGTATCGAAAGCCTTTGCAAGGTCAAGGTAGGCTGTATGGACTGCCTTTCCCTCATCAATGGCCTTGGTGACCATTTCGAAGAAGTTGACCAAGTTCAAAAGGCATGATCTTCCCTTGACGAAGCCAAACTGGGTCGGGTCCAATGTCTGCAAGTCCCCTATATCTTTGTTTATGAGCTCCATTATGATCCTCTCCATAGCTTTGCAGACTAGACTTGTTAAGCTTATGGGGTGGTAATTACCAGGGTCCGTAGAGGCACCGCCTTTGTGGAGTGGGACCACAGTTGCCGTACGCCACTCCTTGGGCACGTATCCTGTGGTAAGGCTGAGATTAAACAGCTGCCTTATGTGCGGGTTTAATTCCTCATTTAGCTCGTGTAGCACACAGCCGGGGACACCATCCGGTCCCATTGATGCTGTGTTTTTAGCTTTAGAGAGAGCAGCTTTCACCTGCGCATTTGAGATGTCTGGGAGGCTACACTCCGCTGGGATAGTTATCTCTCCTTTAGGGGGGGGGAGGGGGGTGAAGTTTGCACTGAACCTGTCTGCCAGTATGTTGGCAATGTCTGTGAGTTCAGTGATTTTTGTATCATTTTGGACTAATTCTGAGCATATCTGGGAGTTTCCACCCAGGTTCCTAACATAGCTGAAAAAGGCCTTATGATTGTCCTTTGAATCCATGGCAATTTTTCTCTCAAAATTGGCCTTAGTTGATTTTATGAGTGCTCGTATTTTTTTACTAATAATGATCAGGGGTGACTTCCCTTTTATGGATTTTGTTCCATCATGTAACAGCTTTCTCCTCTTATTGTAAAGTTTGTTAATGGCTGGGGTCCACCAGACTGGATGTTTGCCCTTTGTGGAAAGAGTCTTGGTTTTATTTGGGATTGCCTGATCCATGCAGTCCTGGAGGTGTTCATAGAAGGCATTTGTAAGGGCTTCCGCAGCTTGGGTTGTGGTTTCCACTGGCTCAGAGGCCTTGAAGGATACCACACCAGTCTTGAGTAGTGTGAAGTTTGCTTTAGAGAAGTTCTTCACTGTGGTCTTTTTTGTTTGGGGTGGGGGCAGGATGTGGATTTCCAGTGAGATTAGTTTATGATCAGATCTCACCAATGAGGGATATACTTCCGGTGTGGAGCATTTTGTCCCCATGTTTGTGATAATGAGATCTAGTATATTTTCTCCTCTCTTGGGAACAGTGACTAGCTGTTCCATGGCATTTGAATTTATGAACTCCAGGAACCGTTGGGCTAGAAAGTTAGGGCTTGAGTAATGTTCCCAGTCTATATTCGGGTAGTTGAAGTCACCCAATATGATGGTGTTTGGAGATACATTTATACCCTCCAGTGTCTTCAGGAAGGCTGTGTGGGGTTCCTGAGTTTGAGAGGGTGGCCTGTAGCATGCTACAATTTGTAGAGCAGTTTTGCCTATGGTTAGTTGCACCTGGATGGTTTCGAAGCTTTGCGTTGCCAACCACCTGGAGCTGTGGGTATCCTTTATGAATATGGATACCCCCTCCTTTTGTGGTGTGGTCCGGGTTTTGGGGCCGGAACGCATGATATGAGGTAAAACCTAATAGTGCCGGGGTGCTCTCAGGAGCCTTGAACCAGGTTTCAGTTACAGCACAGACATCGATGTTCTCCATACTGAGAAGGGCCTCGAGTGCGTGCATTTTGAGATTTAGACTTCTGGCATTGAGCAGCATTACCCTCAGTTTCTTCCCATTTTTATTTTCTAGGGTGGTAGGTTTAGAATTTGAGCCTTGCCTAAAAAAGGCACTATGGGGGTGGCAAGAGCCTTAGCCAATATCTGGAATCCCAGGGGTGACAGAAAAAGCATCATCCACAATATCAAGTACAGGAGGAATAGCCAAAGGTCTGTGCTGAGGGAGAAGGAGAAATTCCCTAAGTCTCTTCTTGGAAGCAGAATAATCCTGACCTTCCCAATGAAAATGCTCCCTCATCTCATGTAAGGTTTCCCCAAAAGAGAAATCTTCAGGGGGAGAAGCAGAGGGAATAGAGTCCTCTGCATCAGAATCCTCATAAGGAGGAAAAGAATAATCCTGGTCAGAGGAAGAGACAGAAGACACAGAAGCCTGATCAGAAGAATCATAAGGAATATCCTGTCTAGGCCTTTTTTCAGGAGGAGGGTGAGAACCCCTAATCATTGTAAGTAAATCTTCAGCCATCCGAAGTAATTGCTTCTGGGACTTGGGAGCTGTATCCGAGGCAGCTTGTGAAGAAACCCTTGGTTTAAACAGGAGTCTTTGACTTTGCCTTTGTCTTTGTAGAAATTGTAATATTAGAAGGCCTGAAAACCCCCTCAGAAGCCGGTACCTGCACAGCGGTTCCGGACCCATCTGAAGGAGCGACGTCCGAAGGTCCTGCAGCAGATAAAATACTGGGCCTAGAAGGCTCCCCATGGGAGTCCGTGTCGGCCATCGGTTCTGAAGTGGCGGACGACAGGGGCTGCAAAAGCGCCTCACTGACGACCGCCGAACCCGAAGCTGGCTCCGGCTGCGAAATATCATGTTTGGACCTCAGAGGCCTATCCTTGTCTTTGCGTTTTTTCTGAATTCCGGTTGTCGGTAAAGTATCCGACGACATCCTATAATTAAATCGTCTACCGAAATAATTCAAGGCCCAATCGTACCTATGCTTGATAGTGCGAGAATTAAACCTGGCACAGAACAGACAGCAAGAAACGTCGTGGTCAGGGCCTAAGCAAGGTAGACAGTAAGAGTGGAAATCTTTATGAGGTATTTGTTTTCCACATGATATACAATTATTAACTTTTTCTGACATCGGAGGAGCAAGAAAAAAGTTTCCCCAACGGGGTACTTGGCTTGAGAAGAGAAGTAGAAAACTTCGGACCGACGACAATCAAAGCACGTTGTCTGAAAAACGCCAACCAACGACTTGCGAGCTGCTTTCCACCGCACGGCAAGAAAGACTGGAGAAGATGGTGTCGGCTGTCAGCTTTATACCTCTGCGTTCTGACGTCAGGGTATTTGCTGGTACAGCCGACGCCGGACCCAGACTTTCGGATTCTGGCCGACCTCGGGCTGCCTGCCGGCAGGAACACCCTACAGTTATGACTGCAACAGTGAAACACGAAGAACATCTGATGTAATGGCGTCAGCTGCATGTTTTATACCCCTGACGACCTGACGTCATGAAGGGACAGCAACTGACGCAGGACCCAAGACTTTGTTAATCAGGTGGACTGAGGGCAACCTGCAAGCAGATTACCCAAATGCAATGACTGCAACAGTGAAACACGAAGAGCATCTTAAGTTTTACCTATCTAAAAAGTTAAGTTTTAGTGGAGAGTCACTATTTTTAAAACAGCAAGACAGATTGAAAGGGGGTGGTCACTTTTGTATTCTGGTACTATGGAATACAGTAGGATGGCCAATACATTTAAATAGTTGAATGGGATTGACTTCACAAAATGATAATTTTGTGCTTACTCACACCAGCCAGTAAAAGCAGTGAGGAAATGAGATACATGGTCAAATTAACATAAGCAGCAGGCAACTATAAAGACAGTGGTGTTTAAGAACACAACAGTAACCGGATGGGAAAAATTTCTGTCCGACTCATAAGAGACAGAGGTGTGGGTCTCTTTTCAGGTTTTAATATGCAGTTAAAAAAAGAATACAAGTAAAACACAGTGTAAAGAAAACAAATCACAGTATACAAAATAGAAAAAGGCAAAAAAGTATCACAAATTACAACAAATAAAAAGCAAACTAACCTTTCCCTCACAGCAAATTGTAGCAGAGTCTGGGTGAGCCTGTCCAGTAAAGCACTGAAATCTTTTATTTTACCCCTTACATAAAAGGTTTAGTTCCTACCTCCAACCCTTCAGTTCACAGATGATTAACCTTAACTAACCTGTTCTAACTTATCTGTGACTCCTTAACTGACCTGTTCTAATTTCTATTTTTATTTATTTATTTTACATTTGTTGACCGGGACAGTCCGACTGGATACATGTCTATTTTTAGCGGAGGTCCGGGGAGAAAAGCTCCACATAAAACAAAACAGAGACAGTAAATACATATCCAAGTTTTAAAAACAGGAAACATATCAAAATATAAACATTGGATACAAACAGATAACATCTTCCAGTATGTACAGACATACATACATATGTAATGAGACATGGGTAGATTGCTAAAAGCAAATTAGGAAGAAACACTTATTTTAATGGCGGTGTTAATCAGGATTTGAGCAAGGGCAGAGCCAGTGTGATTTAAAGTAATTTTTGAGGCCCTTTTAAATAGGGGTAGCGAAGTATCCTTAGTAAGGTTAGCAGTAAGTAGATTCTAAGTTTTACCAATTGAGTTGGCAAATACAGCATCTCCTGCAGAATTGTTGGATTTTTGGGTCAGCACTATTAGTTTATTAGATGAGCATAGTGGCCTGAGGCCACTATGGGGGCTGATAATGTTTTTAAGGGCAGAGGTGTTTTTAAGTTGGTGGAGGATTTTGTGTGCTACTATAAGCTGGTTAAACTGCAGAAGGGTAGGAAATTCTAGCCATCCTAGAGCTTTTAGGTTTTGACAATGATGAGTCCTATATGCCATGTCAACAGCGAATCTAGCTACATGGTTGTAACAGCAGGATAATTTGTTGAGATCAGTTTTGAACAGGTTGGTGAGTACAGGGGAGGCATACATAAGGGTAGAGAGAAGAAGAGAGCAGGCAATAGCCACCCTAGTAAGAGAGGTGAGGAAAGGTTTGAGCTTGTACATGGAGCCATGTTTTTTGTTAATGGACTTAATAGTATGGTTAACATGCGTATCAATTTAAGGTTATAGATTACACCTAGTAGCTTAATGTGGTAATTTGGGGAGATAATGGTGTCGTTGTTAGATTTAATGGTGAAGAATGGAGGAGAGCACCTACAGGTAGGGGAGGAAAGCAGCAGTTTGGTTTTGTTAGGATTTAGAAGCAAGCGGCGATTAGCTAGCCAGTTTTCTATGGTGTTGCAAGTGGTCTGGGTTAGGGACAGTAGGTGTGTTGGAGAGGAGGCACAACATATCAATGCTGAGTCATCCGCATATTGGATGCAAGTTGCTTTTGGGATGGTTGTGTGAAGATCGTTAACAAAGATTGAGAAAAGAAGGGGACCTAGTATGGAGCCCTGTGGTACTCCTAGGGTTAAATGCAGATGGGATGGCAGCTTATTCTGCCATATGACAGCCTGCTGTCTGCCATGTAGGTAGGACCTGAACCATTGTATAGCCTGATGGTCTAAATCGATGGATCCCAGGGTAGTGATCAGTCGCTGATGACTGACCATGTCGAAGGCCTTTGAAAGATCTAGAAAGAGTGCTGAGGATAATTTGTTGTTATTACGATTAAGACTGATGACATTGGAGAAAGAAAGGAGACCAGTGGTGGTACTGTGGAATGGCCTGAAGTCGTGCTGAGAGTCAGTGAGCAGTTTGTTTTGAATAAGAAAATGCACAAGGTGTTTATGGACGCAATTTTCCATGATTTTAGCTAGCGGTGACAAAATGGCTATAGGTCTAAAGTTAGACAGCAATGTGGAACGACCACCTTTATGGAGAGGTATTACATGTGAAATTTTCCATATTGATGGGATGGTTCCCTCGGAAATGGACCTATTAATCAGGATAGAAATGGGGAACGCTATGGCATCCGCAGCTTTTTGCAGATATTCAGCATGGAGGAAGTCGGCAGCCAACATAGTAGGTTTTAGTTTAAGTAGGGCCTGGATTAGGGGAGTAGGTACTGGTTGAAATCTAAAGGAGAGTTTAGTATTGAGTGGGTCAGAGCTAGGTGTGACATCACTGGAGTTTTAGCACGTGGGAGTGAGATGGGTAGCTAGAGACTGGATAGTTTCAGTATTGAAGGCGTTTGTAATTTCTACAGGAGCTTTGTCAAGGGCAGCTGATGGGGTAGGAGTGGTGGTACGGCCTGGGTTGAGAAGGTCATTTATTCCAGCCCAGAACTTATGAGGTTTTTGTTGTTTTTTTTCTGTTGCAGGAGGGAGTAATAGATTTTTTAGTCTTGTTCCTTAATTGTCGCTATCTGACTTGGTCCAGTGGGGCTTTAGTAACATGCTACATGGTCCAGGCCTTATTTCTTTGTATAATTTTGGATTTTGTTTCTTTAGATAGCCACAGTGCAGCGGTTAGCATTGTCGCCTCACAGCAAGAGGTTCTCCTATTCGATTCTCAGCTGGAGTGCCTTGTGTGTGGAGTCTGCAGGTCCTCCCCGGGGTCGAGCAATGTCTAAAGACCATGCAGGTAGGTATGTGCGTGAATGGGTGTGCCTTCCTTGAAGGTTGGGCATCGGGCTGGCAACTCGGCACTGTAAAAATCCACTGCCAATCCGGAGTTCTGCTGTGGTGACCCCTAACTGGGAAAAGCCGAAAGACTAAAGATAGCCATGGTGCAACTTTTGTTTTGGCACGGATGGTGCGGGTAGGAGCGTGTCAATTAAGGATAGCCAGGAATTTAGTGTTGAAGTAATCCACTGCCTCTTGTAATGGAAGTTGTTTCAGAACAGACCAATTGCACGCTTTGAGTTCTTTTTGGAAGTTGTCGAGGTTAAAGTTCTTGACGTTTCTTATTGTTTTAATCTGTGGGCTGATGGGGAATGTCGGCTTTAAGCCTAATAATATAGGTAAGGCAGTGATCACTTAGATCAACAGGTAGTGTTCCCTGGCTTATACATATGAGGGTAGCCATTGATAAGTATCCAATCTAGGATACTTTCTTTGGCTTCATTTTTGTTGACCCTAGTGGGGGTGGAAATGGTCTGTGTAAACTCGTGAAGCTTTACGTGGGTAGAGGGAGATTCAGAGGAACAGGTGTTCCAATCAATGTTAAAAAGTCACCCAAGACTATTGTTTCCTGGGGGTAGTTGCAAGATAGCCAATGTAGGATGCTTTCCAGAATATTGACATTTTTACCGGGTGGTATATAAATGCAGACAATGTATCTACACTTATTTTTATTTATTTGTAATTTGGTGATGAAAATTTCTGCATTGCTAAACTGGGGTGGTTGTTGGGTGTCATTAGTTACTGTTAGGGTGGACTTGTATAGCACAGCTACCCCGCCAACCTTCCTTGAGGTCCGATCCAGTCTAAGAATGCTGTACTGTGAGGGTCTTACTTCATTGTCTTTACTTGTTGGTTTTAACCAGGTTTCAGTGAGGCAGAGAATATCACGGGAGTGAACAGCTAGGAGTGCATGGAGGCTATGGATCTTGTTATTTAGGCTTCTGATGTTAAGATGGCAGACCAGAAATGAATTTGGGAGCCTATTTATCTGGGTAATGCACATAGAATTTTAGTCGGTGAGCTTGGGTCAACAGCTGTGGATAGGCTAGGGTTACAGTATATGTCTCCGTCTTTCATAAGGTTGATTTTCAAGCCAGTTATGAGTTTCAGGAATTTGTTTATAAGTTTTTCGTAGCCTTTGGTTTTTAGGGTAATGTAACTGCATTTAATAAGTTGGTAGTATTTGTGGGGTAAGTAATTAGGAGAAAGGAAAGTTATAAAGTGCTCAAATTTATCAAATGCTATGGTGGTGGAGGTTTGGAATTTTGGGTATTGGAATTCTGGACAATGTACATTTTCTTAGGAGCTTAGGTGGTAAGGAATAAATAGCAGGAGTAGTATAGACAATAGTGTGAATATTTTGGGTGCAGTTATTGCGACTAATAAGGCAAAGTTTGGTATTACATTTACGTGAAAAATATGTAAGACGGGTTAATGCTTTAGGCAGAGAATAGTTGGGAATAGGTTAATATTGATTTTGTGGGTAAATGAAAGATATATGGTAGTACCAGGAGTTGGTAGTACTATAGATTCGCAGGTTGTTGATTGGTAAAGTAGAGGGGCGTGGCGACAGAACTATAAATGTAGCATCACCGAGGGTGAATGGGATATGGGGGCAGGGTGAGGTGCGAAGCGAGCGGGGCTAAACCAGAACACAAGTTTCCTAAAGTTAGCGTGTGCAGGTAGGTGTAATGAGCACACTTTTCTAGTTTAATATGTGCAGAGCACACTATTCCTGTAACCTAATGTTAAGCATACAATGTCGAAAGCACGCCTTTTCAACATAAACTGTAGAAAGCACGCTTTTTTTTTTTTTGAAGAGCACACTATTCCTGTATCCTAATGATAAAGATAAACTGTAGAAAGCACGCTTTTTCAGAAAGCACGCTATTTCTTTTAGCTGGTAAGAGAGTCGCAGGAAGATATTTCCCTGCCGACTGATTGTAAGCCCAGGTTTATAGGTGTTACTGATTATACGGGAGCTTAGGGGACCTGTTGCCAGTGCTTTTGGTCCCAGTTAGTTAGGTTCACATTGTGGCAGAGTAATATTGTAGATATTGTCCTTTTCATTCATGTAAAGTAGCGAGGCAACAAGGGAAAGCCTTCCGTGCTTAGTCGCTACTTGGGAGTGACGTTATGTGCATTCCAAGCCTTTCAGGGGGAGATGGGGTAGAACACCTAAAGAGGGGATATAGTGGTTATGACTAATCTTTTAGCAGAGTAATTTTAGTTTAACATTCAATAATCAACGTAGCAGCTAAATCCACATGCACAGTCCAACACAGTCATCAACAGTAATCTTTCATCATCATCAGACATAAGAGCACAGTAGACATGCTTCACTAGTTAGCATTTTACTGGGGTTTCAACCGTTATCTCATACCCCGATGGTTAGAGTTATGGTAGAGCGTAGTACATGCAGTAACACTATTCCCTAGCTATGCAAAGTAATTCATACGGAAATACCCAGTACAGATCTCTTATGAATGATGTTACACTAGCAGCAGAGTTCCATCAACAATTCTGAGTAACAGTTACAAATTCAGCTTACAAGTAACTGCAGAAAGAGACATTAAAAAAGTTAGCACAGTGAGATAGAGGCATTAAAACACCATAATACTGTCTGTGTACATACCACAACCGACTGGGACCTGATGCACTGGCAGTTTTAAAAATGGCAGGTTTAGTAAGTAACTATGTAACCTCTGTTCAATGGGTGATGGGGGAGGAGTAGGGCTGAACCTGGCTAAACCAGAAAACAAGTTTCCTAAACTTAGCGTGTGCAGGTAGGTGTAATGAGCACACTTTTCTAGTTTAATATGTGCAGAGCACACTATTCCTGTAACCTAATGTTAAGCATACACTGTAGAAAGCACGTTTTTCAACATAAACTGCAGAAAGCACACTTTTAACAAACTGTAGAAAGCACCCTTTTTTCTGTTTTGAAGAGCACACTATTTCTGTATCCTAATGATAAAGATAAAGTGTAGAAAGCACGCTTTTTCAGAAAGCACACTATTTCTTTTAGCTGGTAATGAAATGAGAGTCGCAGGAAGATATTTCCCTGCTGACTGATTGTAAGCCCAGGTTTATAGGCATTACTGATTATACGGGAGCTTAGGGGACTGTCACCAGTGCATTTGGACCCAGTTAGTTAGGTTTACAGTGTGACAAAGAGTAATATTGTAGATATAGGTTCATAGGTTGGTACTAGGCTATCGGCCCTAGGGCCTATACATCCCAGCCATAACAATTCCCTGGATATTTGTTTCCACAATATTTACTTCCCTGGATTCCTGTCTAGCAGGGTGACTAACATGATCACCGGGGTGTCTTAGTCACTACTTGGGAGTGACCTTATGTGCGTTCATGCCTTTCAAGGGGAGATGGGGTAGAACACCACAACCGACTGGGACCTGATGCACCTGATTTCTGTCTGACTCAAGAGACAGAGTTGTGGTCTCTTTTCAAGTTTTAATATGCTATATATACCAACTCTGGGAAAGCACTACAGTGGAAAAGGGGCATAATTCCCCACGCTGGGCAAGTGTTTACTTGGCCTGGGAAAACTTACACATTTCAGTATTTTAAGTTTCATGATTTTTGTCTCAATATTTTCGTCTTTGGGATTGTGGAATTACGGGATTTAGAAGCTGACCCGGTAAAACACCCTTCTGGATCTCGGCAGAGAGAAACTTCCTCATCTGAGGCACATCTTCTTCAGTCAAACTCTTGTATGAACAAACAAAGCCAGGGAACGTGACTTTGTATGGCACCTTTCCATAAAGGGGGAAGGAAGCCTGGAAAGTACTGGATCAACAAAGGGAGAATAAAGGGTCCTTGGTAAGACAGCAGTATCCAGAGCAGTCAGATCCAAAACTTTCTTGGTCGGTTCAGAGGATGTAGGATCTGTTAACCTCCTTTTCGGTTCAGAGGATGTAGGATCTGTTAACCTCCTTTTCTTCATATCAGAGGGGAAAAGGTTTGAGACCTCCTCGAATCTGATTTAGACGTTTTCCTGCAGGGCTCGGAAGATGGAGTCTAGGAAGTGGATGAAATTTGAGACTAACTCCTTCGACTTTGGTTTGGGGGATTAAACCCCAATGATAGCTTCATCAAAATAAGGTAGTAAGCCTTTCAGAATCAGTTTATTCTTTCTGTCCACAAGTGCTCTGGGATTAAAATTCTGACAGACAGAGCAATCCTCCTGCAGGTGTTCTGGGCCTAGGCAATAAATGCAGTGTGTATGGGAATCAAAACCATGCAACTTGTGCCCACACTTCAAGCATTTTTTAAAGATGGAAGAACCCTTCTAGGCCATACTAAGATAACAAAAATCACAATATAAAAGAGTAATGAGTTTTTTTAAAACTTTAAAAAGAGAAAGTTAGAAAGAAAAATATTAGCAGCAATGGTACTTAAGGAATACACAAGCATGTAAAAATAGCGAAAGTGGGAAAATGGTAAAGAAACGGTATGTTAACATGCAAGGGTAAGGAATAATAAGTAACAAAGAAATATGCTAGTAATATAAAAGATTTTTGAAGAAACATTTCCACTTATCTGCCTAACAATCGAAACTCGAGAGCTGCGGCTGACCACGTCTTACACAAAAAACGGCAAACGAGATCTGGGGTTTGGTATATTATGGGTTAGGGAAAGCTGGAGAGATTTTTGGTTATCAAAAGCTTCAGTAACAGCCTAGTTGGAACCGAGGTTCACATCCAAACCCAACAGTTGAGGGTAGAATGAAACTAGACAACATCAGATCTAACATTTCATCTACAGTTGAGAATGCTTTAGGTCTGCAATATTAACAAGTACACCCCTTCCTCTTCTTGTACAGGTATTCATGATGTTCACCACTTCCATCACTTATACACATACAGCTACAAAGCTTCTTATTACTGGCATCTTTATCATTCACAGACCCCATTAACTTCTTTTATCTTCAACACCACATTCCAGTCCCTTGCCTATATCACAAGATCCTCCTGAAATGTCAAACAATCCCCTAACATTCTAACCAGTTCAAGCTTTTCTGTTTTTGGTGGTAAACAGGCACTAATAAATACAAAATCAACACTCATCTAGCATTCTTTTCCATCTTACATTCCTCTCAAATGTACCCATTTTATTTTACCTTGAATAGAAACCACTCTTCATTACTAAAATGCCTGATCCTCTTCTAGATCTTCATGGATAGGTTCTTTTCAGGTTTTGCTCACAGACAAAGTTTAATAATTCCTCATATCCCTGTGCCGAAAGAAGAGTCTCTTGTAAAAATACCGATCCTGAATTAAACCTTTTCAACCAAACACTATTGGCCTTTAAACCAAGGATAGATTCCATGAAACTATGTTATGAGAGACTGTTATACCTTAATCCCTACACAAATGAACTCTCGCTCTTCTTAATCCCTATACAAATGAACTCTCTCTCTTTAGAGCTAGGCACTTCTCCTTTCACATATTCATATTAAATGCAACAGTCAATCTTACCTTTATTTGCATTCCTTGGGTACTTCCATATTATAAACATGACAATGCCAAACTGGAAAAAACACAAAAAATCAGCCAGAGAGTACAATTCACCAACACCAGCCAAGCCATTAGGCTGTAAACTAAAAAAAAATGGTCACCTCTGGAAATGGAAAAGAAAAGAAACCTTTATTTACGTAAAGTGTTTTTCGTCTCGCTATTAGCAGGACTTCTTCAGACAATGATACAAAGCAACCCAACCCTTTAAGTACATAATTACAACAAATTATGTGCTAATTAATAAAGAAATTATTGTTAAAACCATTCTTTAAGCTTATTGAAACATATTAAAACGGTAGAATACTGTCAAACAATTAAAATACTTTTAGATACTAGTCCCAACCACCAGTCGGACACCCTCCAATGTTTATCATTTAACCCCCATTGCAACATCCATAAACGAATAGTTCATTTCACTAGTGCTATAAACATTGGCACAGTCACGGACAGCAATCCATCCTATCTAAACCCAATTACTTAAACTGCACATTACCTAATCTTTTTGCTGTTAGTAACTGTTAGAAAATCCATACAAATGCATCCTGCTTATACATATACAACTATAAAGACTGTATATTTAATAAAATCATTTACCCATTTTTAAAAACGTGCAATAACCAATGTAAAATATGAAGTATAAATAATAATTCTAGTTCATACCTACATACAACTCCCTACTGTTTACTACTATAGAATAAATAAAATACATTTCATATACATCAAATAAACTAAATGACTGCATGATTAACATTTCATAAATACATAAATTAATACCAATACATTAACTCATAAATAATATATATTTAATTTAATAAATCTACTTCTTATGGAACCTGGCAATTGGGGAGTCCAGCAGTGTCCCCTCTTCTAACTGGGACAGGGTTGCAAGATCTTCAGGGTTTTCCATAGCCATGGCAGGCCACAAGGAGTGAAAGTCTTGGAGCTGGGGAAAACGTTTAGTAACCCCACCACCTCTCTTATCCTTCTCTATATTCTCAGGTTTGAAGGAGCCCATAAGGGTAAAAGCGCTAACCTATATATCTACAATAAACTTGTGAACTATTCTTGTTTGTTGGAATTTATCATTTGGAGCTACAGTTGCATCAAGGAGCCTTGGATATATTTGTTTAATCAGCCTTGGAGTGCCCCTGTGCTTTTTGATTAGGATCATAAATATATATATATTTAATTTAATAATATATATATATTTTTATATAATAAAATATATGTTTTATGATATATAATAATAATAATAATACCCCCACCTTGTTTATTATGTTGATGTATAGTAATATTATTCTTGTTGCTACCAAGAATATTATCTTGCAAGACTCCTTAATTTCAAGATACAAAGTATCAAGTAGATTTCGTTCAAACCCGGGTAATGACATGCTCTAGATCTCAGTTGCCATTTTAGTTCCAGTTTTTCTAGTAGGAGAGTTGCTGGGGCTCCCCTCAAGTCCAATAACACAATCAATCGCTCTAAACTTGAAGGAATGGGTAGGATATTCCTCTATGCGTTTAGCTAATGCACTATCCTGCTTTCCAATGCGTATACTATACACATGCTCATATACCCTTTCCTTGAGCTTCCTATTGGTTTTCCCGATATAGAAAGCCGAGCACCCTTGACACTGTGCCAAATAAATCACTCCTTTTGAGTTACAATCAAACTTGGGTATGGACTTGTACTTAAATTCTCTGATACTAAAATTCCCACCCACGTCCATGAGTGGACAGTAGGAGCACCAGCCACATTTGTACATTCCTGTTCTATTGGATCCTTTAATACATCTCTTTTTCATTCCTAATAGGGTCTTAAGGTTATATTCCCGTTTGAATACCACCTTAGGGTGGCTTTGGAATTTAGGAAACAACATTGGGTCCGATTTAATGATGTCCCAATTTTTATAAATAATGTTCATAACACTGAATCCATCTAAATTGAACATGGTGATGAACTTAGCACTTGACATAGGGGAGGCCCAGCAACTCTCCTACTGGAAAAACTGGAACTAAAATGACAACTGAGATCTAGAGCATGTCATTACCCGGGTTTGAACAAAATCTACTCAATACTTTGCATCTTGAAATTAAGGAGTCTTGCAAGATAATATTCTTGGTAGCAACAAGAATAATATTACTATACATCAACATAAACATAATAAACAGGATGGGGGTGGGTGGTGGGAGTATTATATATTATAAAACATTTTTATTGTATAAAAATATATATTATTAAATTAAATATACACATTTATGAGTTAATGTATTGGTGTTAATTTATGTATTTATAAAATGTTAATCATTCACATTTAGTTTATTTGATGTATATGAAATGTTTTTGATTTATTCTATAGTAGTAAACACTAGGGAGTTGTATGTAGGTATGAACTAGAATTATTATTTATAGTTCATATTTTACATTGGTTATTGTACATGTTTTTAAAAATAGGCAAATGTTTTTATTAAATATACAGTCTTTTACAGTTGTATATGCATAAGTAGGATGCATTTGTATGGATTTTTTAACAGTTACCAATAGCAAATAGATTAGGTAACGTGCAGTATAAATAATTGGGTTTAGATAGGATGGATTGCTGTCTGTGACAGTGCTAATGATTATAGCACTAGTGAATAACTATTCGTTTATGGATGTACATGTTTTTAAAAATAAGTAAATGTTTTTATTAAATATACAGTCTTTATAGTTGTATATGTAGAAGTAGGATGCATTTGTACGGATTTTCTAACAGTTACTAACAGCAAAAAGATTAGGCAACGTGCACTTTAAGTAATTGGGTTCAGATAAGATGGACTGCTGTCCGCGACAGTGCTAATGTTTATAGCACTAGTGAAATGAACTATTCATTTATGGATGTTGCAATGAGGATTATATGACAAACACTGGAGGGTGTCCGACTGGTGGTTGGGACTAGTATCAAAGTATTTTAAGTATTTTAATTGTTTGACAGTATTCTACTGTTTTAATATGTTTCAATAAGCTTAAAGAATGGTTTTAACAATAATTGCTTTATTTACTCATTAGCATATAATTTGTTGTAATTATGTACTTAAAGGGTTGGGTTGCTTTGTATCATTGTCTGAAGAAGTCTCGCTAATAGCGGACGAAAAGTGCTGTATGTAAATAAAGGTTTCTTTTCCATTTCCAGAGGTGACCTTTTTTAAGTTTACAGCCTAACGGCTTGGATGGTATTGGTGAATTGTACTCTCCGGCTGATTTTTGTACTTCCATATTGCAACCAGATTCCAAGGAAGGCAGTCTTCATGTATTCACATGTCGGCAAAAGTATTACTGGTACTTGAAGAAATGTGACTCGTTACACTCCTGGTTTCTTGCCAAGAAAACACAGACAGACCAAGACATTTAGTTTAGGTTTTAGGAGGGTACTTCGACAGCCAATGAGGTGAACCGTTACTGTTATAAGGCCCCTAACGACATTTCATTGTTCAGCGATGGCAGCTATTTGCGTCAACCACAACCTTTGAAGTTCATGACAGCAGTTAGGCACATTGACCTTTCTGTTCAGATATTTCCAGCGTCCAAACGAAACATTAAGGGGAATGTGTAACGAATTTAACAAGTACAGCAAATGAGCTGTTTGGAAGGGGAATTGGAGACGTACAACACTTTGTAAGCAGTAAAACAAACCTTTCAAGTGTGGACATTTTGGCATCATATCTGCTTTTCCCATTATTGGTCTACGGTGTTACCCCTAAAAGGTGTTTTGGGGATAAACAATTCAGGACATCAGGCAAAGTTAGAGACGGAAAGGTGATTTAACATTAGCAGCATAGGAATGGTTATGTTTAAATTGAATTTTATTTCACAGTGAAGGTGGTTTTAAGAACGGTTATCAAGAACACAAGAAAAAGTCACTATGGCTGTAAGCATCGTTAATGCACAAATGAGATAGCTCCACACATGCTGGCAGTGAAGTGCACACAGCGACACACTAACTTTCTCCGTCGTTCTTGACAACCCTTCTTAAAACAACCTTCACTGTGAAAGAAAAGACATTTCCTGACATTTCTACAACACTTAACAGTCAGATTTCAATATTGGGAAGCAAGTGGTATCACTAAAATCTGGTTGCGATAATATGCAAGTACCATTCCTTGTTCTCAACTTTCATCATTTGTGATCCATTTGTAACTGCATAGCCTCCAACTCATACATTCAGTTACAGTAACATTTCCCTCCAACTCCTGCTGTAACAATTAACTCTTAACATGTAAATCATTCAACAGTTTGTAACAAAGCACATTGATGGAAGCTCCCCTTAACATTCCCCCCAAAAAGCATAAAAACAGCTTTAACATACTCAGAAATTACATAAGAACGTTAATACTCCCAGTAAGAAGGCTTGTTGGCTCTGTAAGAACAAGGTATGCATGATGCATATCTCAGCTAAGCAACTTCATAAATCCAACTTGGAAAATTCCCCCCCCCCCGTCTTCACTGTTTCAAATGAGCGTATTTCATTACAAACATTCATTATCAGTGGAGATCCTGTCCTCTATCTTCTTTCTGTATCAAATGGACATGCCTTCAACAACTGTTCAATTACTCTAAACAGTCTGCATGAAGTTAAACACCTTAAAATGTACTGCAGTACAAACCTGTATATTCACTTTTACATTTTTACATAACTCCTAAGAAAATGAAAAATGAAGTATATGCAGAGAAATTTAACACTTGCCATTTAATGGAAATGGACATTCCCTTTGCAGGACTCACTCTACAAAACACAATTAAGCACAAACATATACACTCCCAAATTACTACTATGACCCCAGTCAGAAAATTCCCTTTTGGAGCTTGCCCGGTTTTCAGTCCAATGCTGTGCACACTATTACTGCACTTTCAAGAACCTTTTTTCACAAAGAAGTATACAAGTCCAAGTTCAAATCTAACTATTGATAACAATGCCTTCTTATCTATTTTTACTAATCTCTAAAAGTCTACATTTTTGACATATTCCAAATCTCCATTGGCTTTCCCACACCTTTCTTCCTTGGCTACTTCTGATGCCTTGGAGCAATTCCAATTACATAAGTAATTCCAGTTACATAATTAACCAAATCACAATTAAAAAAAAAAAGACTTGCTGTTTATTTATTTTATTAACAGATCCAAAATGTATTTTGTAAGGAGAAAGTTTGAGACTTTTTGGTACATACTCACATTAAGAAACCACAGGTTAACTTCACAGGTTTTGAATTTGGCAATATGAAAACTGCAATAACTGTTCACTGCAAAAGTTTAATAAATCTGAGTTTCCTATTACAGGTGCCTTTTAACTGTTACCAAAGGTGTCACATACGTGAATAGAAAGATGATGAAATCAGACGGGGTCCGAATGGAAAGAGGACAAAAATCAGCAAGATAACGAGAGTAGTATTGCTGGAACTGAATTTATCCTCAAGTCGTGGTGAGTATATTCACATATAAGATGCAGTTTTCAGAAACTTCACCAAGATGCTATGACTATATAGACTGTATTTTTATACAGCATATATTAGAGAGTAGCTTAAAACATTAAAAATGACAGCTGGGTGCACAGGTCCCAGGATAAAACAAGGGCCCAATCCCGGTGTACACATGGATGCCAGGACTGGAAAAATGGCAGTATAGAATCCTCAAGTCTTCAAGACACACAAACATTCCTACAACATTAATAGGCCAGGGGGAGGATGTTGCAGAAGACAAGAGTAGTCCACAATAAGCACAAAACCTGACAGGCCAAAAAAAGAGACAAATACGACAGAGTGAAGTGCCGAAGATAAAGAAGAAATTAAGCATTGTTACTATTTTACAAGAAGTTCATAATTTCTAGATAGAAGATATTCAGAAAGACGAAAATAATTAAAGGAAAGGAAAATTACTTGCACAGGAAAACTCGTCAAAAGCTTCAAATGCATTCATTAGAACAACAGATTAATGAAAACATATAAAATGAAGAAACTTTATGCTAACTGGAAAAAGAAGCAAAAATGGAAATATGAAAATATAAAAAACAAAATCCAGAGATTTTTGAAACGTATACTAGAAGATGCTGTTCCCATTTCAACAATTTAAAGACATGCGTCTGGAGCGTTACTCCTAGGGCCTCTGCTGAGAACTCGCTTCATTCCAAGTCAGACTTTCCCGGTAACAAATGTTAAATAAACAAAAAAATCCTTAACATACTAAACATAACAGCAAAAAGAACCATAAGTAACCCTGCTCCATGGCTCAATAAAGAAACCAAACAGCTTATGGTAAATAGAGACAAAGCCTGGAAGTCATGGCATAGACAGAACATGACAAATGTGGCAAATTTTTTAGACAACCTAGAAATCCATTTAACAGGTCAAACTAGACAAGATTGCATTCTTTCACTCACTGCATGGCAAACATCACCACAATCCCAAGCAATTCTGGACAACCTTAAAACACCCCACTATTCCTCAGTCAAAAAACCCTCCAATCTCCCACCACAAACGGCACAGGCCTCATAGCCACCCAATTCAATACACACTTCATTCAATCTGTCCTCCCTCTTCTAGAAATTAATACACACCCATCTCTCTCTATACCCATCAACAGTACTCCTCCCCATTTCTTTCCACCAAATATCCACCTCAACTATCAAAACTTACCTTCAAAAACTGAAGGTCAATGCACCAGCTGCTGACAAACTCCTACCCCCAGTATCCAAAGTTGACTGCCGATGTCCTGCATATCCCATCTCAATACTTACAAATAAATCTCTCATATGTTCTCACTATCTGGGGAAAAAATTCACATATTATACCACTTCAAGGCAGATCAGCCAGAGACCTCTCCAACTACCACCCCACTGCAATTCTCTCCCCTCTGTCCAAAATCTTATAAAAGATACATAAACTCCAGACTCTTAACCCATCTCAAACAACAAAACTACTCTTCCACCACACAACATGTCTTTCGACCACACCACAGCACAATAGCTCTGCTTAGTTTATCAGAAACCATAAATACCAAAAGAAACAAGTGTAACCTAATATCTTCTCTGTCCCTGGATCTGTTAAAACCATTTGTCCCAGTACTCAACCAACTCTTAAATCAACAAGCTATCTTCCTTGTCACTCTCTTTCAGCTCTCAGTTGGTTTTGCAGCTCTCTCTCTGATACGAAGTCTGTAAAATGGAATCAGGACCTATTCCTTTTTCCGTTGGTGTACCACAAGAGTAAGTTCTAGGCCCAGTACTTTTCAATATTTTCACAAAACAACCAGCACAAAGCTAGCAAACCTGTCACCCTAGTACAATATGCAGACAATGCCACCATCATCTGCTCAGCTTCAACCATTCCACTACTTCACCAAATGACTCAAGACTCCTTCTCATCCTTAGAATAACGGCTAAAGGCTCATCAGCTAATCCTAAATGCCAAAAGTTAAGTAAAAGTTAAACAAAAAGAAGCTAAAGTTATGGAATAGCTGTGAAGTGAAGGATTTAGTGCAGAAATTTAACACAGACCATGTTACAGCATAAGACAATGAGTCCTCAAAGTAGAGAGAAACAGGTGGAGCTGGAAACATCTGAAGAAATAGAGACATGGGAAAAAGACAGATTTAATATGGTGCAATATTTATGCTAAGGAGAAAGAAAAGCTAATCAATGCGAAAAAGCAGCACCAAAGACATTTGAAGAGAAACACAGAGAAAGGCACCCAGCTATGGAAAATTTCACAACACAAAAAAGAAAACAAAGGAGTAAAGTACAAAACACCTGAAGTTATGGATCATCTACGAAGTGAAGTATATACGGTAGAAAATCCAACACCGGTAGTATCACAGCATGATGGAACAAGTCCCCAAACTAAAATGAAAGAGGTGGTGCAAGAGGCACATGAAGACTTGTCACATTAAGATGCTCTGATGCCTTCTGTAGGAAACTGGTACAAAGATCCAGTTGAAGTTCCACTACAAGGGAAGGGGCAGGAAACTGTGGCAACTCTGACACAATGTTATGGAGTGATGGGCCAATGAGTTCCCATATGAAACACCAAATGATGAAATAGAATACACCTGAAGAGGAGTCATAGAAAGATCTTTGGGAACTTTCTACAGCATTCTCGCAGGAAATGGACAGCGAGGAATGTGCCCTCAGTTTAGAAGAAAATGATCCAAGGAAGAGCTACTTGATTTAGTAGAGATGGACAGACAAATCAAGACAGATGAAATTGGACTTCCAAGTGGCTGCACACTGAGTAACAACTTAATTTCAGCTCTTTCAGTGTGAAAACAGAAACTCTGAAGAGAAAGCCAGTAAACTAATTTTCTGGGGGGTAAATTTCATTAATTGGCTAGTTAGTCCACTGGCTGGATGCCAGCAAAAAAGAAATTCAGAGAACCTGAAAGGAAATCAACCACAAAAGGTGAGGGAAAAAAAAAAACACAGCTGGGAAGAATTCTGTAGGTGTTCAACAAAATGCACTGCAAGCTCCAGCTTTGGTGCAAGACATGACTTGCAATAACCTAGACGAAAAAATAAGTCAAAGGTACTCAGAGCTGATTAAAATAAAATAAACACTGATTGAGTATATTAACTCAATAAAACGTTGGATAAAAATGGAAGAAGTTTTAAACGGATATTTAGATGAGGTGATAAAACTGCAAAAATTGGAGGTCGAAATGAAGAAAAGGCTGGCTGAATATGAGACTGCTAAAAAAGAGAGGTTTAAAAAAATGGAATTCGAGGTCAGAACAAGCAGGAAAAACCTGAGATTTTCTGCTGTACCATAGAAGCTGGAAGAAACAGATTGTATTAATTTTACGAAAGCACAAATAAGCAACTAACTTGTATTCCACAGGACGAGTTGTTAAATGAAAGGGCACATTGTGTGTAAACCCCAAACCTGCATTAGAAAGCAACCTATACCTTTAATAGTAAGGATGAATCCTACCAGCAAAAGGAGTCGATTCTGACAAAACTGTGGCAGAAGGACAACGTACTAAAAGTGGGAGACAGAGTGTTTGTGGAAAAAGATTACTCACTATACATCAGGCAGAAGAGGAGTACATTTATTCCACTAATTAGGGAATGTTAAAAAGCAGACGCGAGATTCAAACTGCTAAGGAGGAAATACAAAAGTTTGTCCAACAAAACGTGAACTCTGAAACAGAATGCGATTCTGTTTCCTGTTCTGGTAATAGCGACCACAGGGAGATTATGCCAGTGAAAACTTTTCCATTACTTCAATGGAAAATGCTCGAGAGACAGAAAAAGCACAGTAGTTGACTAGAACAGAGAGTATGCTGGAAAGGGAGCAGAGGCTGGATTTGAGAGATTGAGATAAACAGGAATAAAAACAGAAACTGACAAATAAATGTGGGATTATAAAGCATTAATTATGTTAGTCAAACTTGACAGAACAAGAAAACCTGGAAATACTGGACTTCTTTGACTTTATTAAAATTAGTATATGCCCTACTTCATGTCATTAATGTTTGGAGGAACACAAGAGAGGGGAAGAGGAAGGAAAGTTAACTGCAAGTAAAACAAACTTTTGTTCTTAACAGTAATATTTATATAGTGCAGGATATCTGCATCCTGTGAAGTAAAGTTTTCTCAGTTATTTTCAAGTATAACAGGGATATTAAAGTAAAGTAAACAGGTGCCTCTTTTTCCCTTTCTTCTTGTTCAGTTTTAAATGTAGGCACTGAAATGCAACAAAAAAAGGAGAAGAAAAGACTGTTCAAAAGAATATAAAACAAGAAAACATTCTTCTCGTTGTTGCACAGGGAAATGACTGGATTAAGGCTCTTGGTTTTATTTCGTAACATATTTTAAGAGAAGGCAAATAAAGAACACAGAATATAATAAAGATCACTAGCAAATAAGCAGCTTTGTATCTTTTTATCATGTCTTCATGGAGACAATCTGATAAAGACCAATAAAAACAGAATACTTCTTTCTTTTAATAGCTTTCTTTCAATGGTTAGGAGACAGAGTTTTCTGACAGCACTCAAGTGTTTTCTATTCCAGGAGAGCAATACAATAAGACAAAACCAGACAGTATTCAGTAAGAAGCACAGGCTATATCATGCATCTTAGCATGGATAACCTTCCTTTTAGGTTACTCAAGTATGTCAGTGTGGTTGTCAGTTTGGGACAATTGTTCCCATTATGAAGGTAAAACTTCAACATTTGAAGATGTACATAGTTTTATGTGTGAATATAAAATTAATAGGTTCTGGAGTGTATTTTTTTGAGTTCTTTCACTAAAACAAAACATTTTGTAAGATGTGGCACAGGCTCAAATGGATATTACAAGAAGCAACTGCATAACAGGCTAACCTGCCAAACATTAGTGTGTGCATGTAACACAAAAGCTGGAACCAAATACTTAAAGCAGTTACAAATAAAAGGAGGAAATAATAACCTTTCAATATTACCTTTAAATTTTAATGATCTCACAGATGTATACAAAAAAGAGAGTACTGAGCTATAATAAAAATGTAGACTGCAAATAGCTATGCTACAGGAGACATTTGGAAAGAAGTGAACAAGTGAATTTGATAAAGTTTTTCAGGATGGTTATTCAGTGGAATGCCTGGGACAAAGGAAAAGAGGAGTATTTGTATTACTTGCAACAACAGCTCTAATAGTGATAGAGGAGAAAAAGATAATACATGTAGCATTAAGGGGCTACTAGCAAGGGGGGAGGATTACACTAGCATGTATTTATATTCCTCTTAAAACCGTTATAAAGCTTAAGAAATTTCTGGGAGAAATGATCAGTTTTTGGCAGGGAATAAGAAGTTATGTACCTACCATAACATTCCATGTTAGTTGTCTTCTTCTCGCCTTCTTTCTTGCTGGATGGTTTCGGAGCCGATCCTCGGCTCCGACTCAGCAATCTACTAAAGCTCGAGAGCTATTTACTGTCTCGAGGCCCTCCCTATATCCCACAATGCTAGGCGTCAGATCCCCAGATCTCGTTTGGCAGAGCTAACACCAAGGAAAGATTCAAGGACACCTGTCCAACCACAAGGAAAACTATAGTACAAAGACAGAGGAGGACACAATGTACATCAGAGTTGTCCAGAGAAAGAAGGCCCCAAAAGGGGACTCTTCTCAGTCTGTCCAGGCTAGGGGGATGGAGGGTGGGATGCAAGAAAGAAGGCGAGAAGAAGACAACTAACATGGAATGTTATGGTAGGTACATAACTTCTTAATGTTAAGTTGTCTATCTCGCCTTTATTCTTGCTGGATGGGACAGCGTCCCTAGCACCTTAGTCCTGGGTGGCTCATCGGAACAGACTCTTGAGCACAGTGGAACCAAACTCAGCTCTATTCCTAGAGGTCACATCCAACTTATAATGCGAAATGAATGTATGAGAAGTGGCCCAAGTGGCTGCAGCACAAATAGATTCCATTGGTAGTCTTGCTTGAAAGGCTACCAACGTAGCCAATGCTCTGGTGGAATGACCTTTAGGTTTAGCAGGGAGTTGTTTATGTCTGAGTTGATAAATCAAGGTAATAATAGAGGACAACCAACTGGATAAGGTTACTTTGGAAACTGGCCGTCCTTGTTTGCCCTCAGCATAGGATAGGAAAAATTAGTCTGATTTTATTATTTGCTTTGTCCTGTCCAAGTAGAAACGTAATTGCCTGTGAACATCCAAGCAGTGCAAAATTTGTTCAGCTTTGTTCGAATAGTTTGGAAAAAATACGGACAAATCAATAGACTGATTCAGATTTGTTTCAGAGGGTATCTTGGGTAAAAACGAAGGATTAGGCCTAAGTAAAACTCTGTCCTTATGAAACACAAGATAAGGAGGACGAATACAGAGGGCTTGAAGTTCCAAAACTCTCCTAGCTGATGTGATGGCTACCAAAAAGAGAGTCTTCCAGGAGAGCAATTTTAAGGAACAGGAAGCCGCTGTTTCAAAGGGGGGGGGGGTCAAGGAAGCCAATATCAAGTTCAAGTCCCACGGAGGCGGGGGATCCCTGACCAGGGACCTAAGTAACAAAGTTCCTTTGAGAAAGGCCTTGCAAAGTTTGTGGGACATGATGCTGGTTTCTGACAGGCTAGCATGGAAATTTGCAATAGCAGCTAATTGGACCCTAATGGTGGCAGAGAAGGAACCAGCTTGAAAGAGCTCTGCTAAAAAATCTAAAACATGATGGATAGGGGCTGTAAAAGGGTCAATATTCCTAGCCTCTGCCCAGAAGGAGAAACGTTTCCACTTACTAGCATAAGTCTTCCTAGTGGCAGATTTGTGCGAAGAAAGGATGATTTCACGCACCGGCTGAGAAATTAGCGGAAGCCTGGCTAAAGTTGGAAGTGGAGCAACCAAGCTGTAAGGTTGATAGACTGAAGGGACTAGTGCAGCCCACCTGACTGATGGACCAAGAGGTCTGGCACTGGGTCCAGATTCCACGGCCGCTCCAGCAGGTGGCGATGCAGGAACAGGAACCAAACTTGTCGAGGCCAGTAAGGGGCAATGAGGATTATCCTGGATCCCAAAGCGGTTGCCTTCTGAATTAGCTTGGGAATTAGGGGAAAGGGTGGAAAAGCGTACAGAAGACCCTGGGGCCAATCGTGGACTAGAGCGTCTCTGGGGGAGTGGCCGGGAAGGGGGAAGAAGAGTGAAGAAGTCATCGCACTTGCTGTTGAGAGGGATTGCAAAAAGGTCGCAGCAAGGTTGACCCCATCTGCGGAAGATTTTGTCCGCTACTAATTGATTGAGAGACCACTCGCGAGGCATGAGAATAGCTCTGCTTAGCCTGTCCGCTATGACGTTGGATCTCCCGGGGATGTGCATTGCTATCAGAAACCGTTGAGAGGAGATCGCCCACTGCCAGAGTCAGAGTGCTTCTCGACATAAGGGACAGGACTTGGTTCTGACCTGCTTGTTGATGTATCACACTACAGACATATTGTCTGTCTGAATTGCAATAGTCCCGGTGGGTAGAGTCCTGAAGAGCTTGCAACGCCAAAAGCACCGCTCTCATCTCCAAGACATTTATGTGCAGATGGTACTCTAGAGGTTGCCAGGTGCCTTGGACAGTCCTGCCCTGAAAATGCACCCCCCCCCACCCGATCAGGGAGGCATCCATGGTCATTGTGGCAACAGGAGGAGGAAGAACAGACGGTCTGCCCTGGAGTATCAGGGGGGAGACCATCCACCAAGCTAGGTGGTCTTTGCATGATTGGGTGATTATTATCTTGTGAGACATTGGAAGCCGTTGAAAGAACCACTGAGTAAAAAGCATCCACTGAAGAAGCCGCATGTGAAAGCGAGCCAGGGGAACTAGTATAATTGCTGCTGCCATGTGGCCCAAAGTCTTTAGTACAAGTCTGGCTTGAATCCTTTTGCACTGCAGTAAGAATTGCACATGTCGGCGGATTTCTGAAACTCTGTCGATAGGAAGCCTTGCAGACAGATCTTTTGAATTTAAGATTGCGCCTATAAAGATAATAGAATGTGAAGGCGACAATGCAGACTTTTAGAAATTTATTGATATACCTAGCTCGGTGCAAGTTTCGATGGTATAATCCCTCGCTCGTAGTAGTTGATGCCTGGTGGGAGCAGTGAGGAGCCAGTCGTTGAGATATGGAAACACCGGGAATCCTCGCCATCTCAGGTGAGCCGTAACCGCTGCCATGCATTTGGTGAACACCCTGGGGGCTGTGGTGAGACCAAAGGGCAGGGCCCTGAATTGATAGTGACTGGCTCCCAGCCAGAAGCGGAGAAACCTTCTGGAGCGCCTGTTCATTTTGATATGGTAGTATGCATCCTGAAGATCTATGGAGCACATCCAATTGTCCTGACCCAAAAAGGGTAGAGTGGACTGGAACGTGACCATCCGGAACTTTGTTCTTTGAACAGACGTTTAGCCCGCTGAGATCCAAAATGGGTCTCCAGTCCCCTGTATTTTTGGCACCAAAAAGAACTTTGAGTAGATTCCGGATCCTTGCTGCTCTGCTGGGACTGGCTGGATGGCCCGTTTGTCTAGCAGTTTTGAAATTTCTAGTACTGCCGGTTCCCTTAGACCGGGTGGAACATCTGGAAGGGACTTGGTTGTTTGTACCGGGGTGTGGACAAAGGGAATCTTGTAACCCTCGGATATGACAGACCGTACCCATTTGTCTTGTGTGAGGAGTTGACAGGCTTCTGGGTACAGTGACAATCTTCCCCCGACTGCCTCCGAAGGCGGAAAGTCGGGCAACCCCTCAGGGATGCTGAAAGGGTTTGTCAGAGAATGATTCTCTGCTACCCTGATTCTGCGGGCCCCCTCTGCCCCTCGGGCAACGTCTATTATTGTTCCCTCCCCTGCCCCTGGAGGGAAACTCGCCACGTGTGTCAAGCACGACTCCCTGGGGTTTCCAAAACCACATTTTTCCACTCTTCTGACCCTTGGGGTATGGTCTAGAGGTAGTGGAAAAACGGACTCCCACGGCAGAGAGAGAGTCTTGCCTTCCTGCTCACACCTGGTAAGGGTATCTTTCACCTGTGGTCCAAACAGAGCCGAACCATCAAAAGGGGTATTGGTGAAGGACGCCTTAAAGGGGTCAGCAAAGTTGCATAACTGCATCCAGGCATGTCTTCTCAAAGCCACGCCTGTACCTGCGGCCCTACTCGCCCCATCGGCTGCATAAGAAATGAGCCGCATGGAGGAGTTGACGATAGATTTAAGGGTCGCCAGCTGGGAGTTTATCTTGAGCCCCCACAGCTGATGGATCTTGAAGGGCATCACCCAGTTCCTTAAGAAGATCCCTTTGGAGACGGGTGACATGGCACAGATAATTCATCGACCGCATAGAGAAGGTCGATGAGGAAAACACCCGCTTCCCGTACCTGTCCATTGTCCTAGATTCTTTATTAGGTGGATGGACAGGCACCGAAGGTTCAGCCAACTCCTTCTTTGTGGCTGCTGCAACCACCATGGCATCAACAGGGACACCTTTTGTCAAAAATTGCTTGTTGAGTGGGGCTGTAATAAATTTAGTGGGCCTATGGGGAGTTGGTTCCACTGTGTCCGGGGCTGACCACGCCTTTCAAGCCACCACTTCCATTTGTGGGTCGAAAGGCAGAGACAACCAGAAGGTGGAAGGGCGAGAACCAAACGCGTCCAGGTAGACCGACTCATCCTCCAAAGGGTTAAGGGCAGTCCAGTTCCCCCTCTGCTTAAGGATTTCTAGGATGTCTGAAAAGGAGACACCCTCAGAGGGGGATCTTGGGGACCCTTCCGAATCCTCCAAGTCGGTATCAGACGTGACTGACTCGGGGGAGTCGACATGTTTCCTCTTACATTTTCTCTTCCAGGGGGGCTCCTCCAAAGGATTGGGGGAGGCCTTCGAAGAGGAAGATACGCCCAATGGGGCGACCTGGAGCATTTGGTCTCCACGCTTGGGGTCAGGAGGGTGGACAGAGACCGATGCAGGCACCATGGGGGAGGAGCTGAAGGGGCTGAATGAGGGGCCGACTCAGGATTCGGCACACTCCTCATGACCTCGAAGGCGCCCCTGTCAGGCAGAGCAGAAGGTCCCCGCTCCTAGGAGATGAGAACCCCTGTCGGCACAGAGAGGGACGGCTCAGAGGCCGATGTCGGGGCCGAGCTCATCTGCGCCGATGCTCCAAGAGGGAGAACAGGGTCAGACAAGGGTCCAATGCCACTAGGCCCCTCGGAACCGACGAGGGAGTCTCGACACCCAGATCCCTCCAAGGACGGAACCAAGGAAGAGATCGGAGCCAAAAGGTGTGGTATCGGCTCCGACGTCACCAAGATTCGAGCCCCAACCGGCTCCGAATACAGGGAGGGAGTCTGAGGAGGAACTGCTGTAGATACCGGGACAGCCACAGTCTGTTGAGATGGGCTGGTTAAAATTTTGGCCAGGGCCTGCGACTTAAGGAGTATGCTGACCACCCTCTCTTGGTCATGATCAGATAGCCTGGAAGACCGAGATGAGTGGGACCTATGGCTTTTCTCAGATTGGAGAAATGGTGACCTTGGAGCAGAGTGAACCGATTCTAGGGAAGGGGACCTAGAACGCTTTGGGCTCGAAGACGGTTCCGACAGTAAAGTCGGAGCCGATTGAGGTCTGGAGGTGTCGGCTCCAGCCGCAGCCGACGAGGAGGCAGGTGCTCCACCAGGCGACGGCTCCAAAATGGGAGCCGACGGCTTGGCGGGCTTAGAGGATTTACCTGACGAAGGCTTGGTCGGGGATCCTTCTGGTTTAAGTAAGCCTCTCAGGATGAGCTTGTTCCTACGCTCCTGCAGGACTTTCGGGCTGAAGGCATGACAGACCGAAAAGGAGTCCTGCAGGTGTAGGGGGCCCAAGCAATAAACGCAAGAAGTGTGACAGTCTGTCAGAGACATCTTCTGACAGCACGAGTCACACTTCTTAAAACCTGAGACTTTGGTATCCTTAGACATGATGGATACCAAAGAAAAAATTCACTAGTGCTTAAACACACAGAACAACACACACACACACACACACACACACACACACACTAGTTAAGCTAACAAATTTACACAATTACACAGCTAACTATATATAAATATATATATACAAGTCTACAACTGTAATAAAGTAAAATAGCTAACACTACCCTATAACACAAGGAAAGGGAGGGGAGATTAGCCACTGAGGAGAAAAAAAGGGGGGGGGAGGGAAGAAACTCTAACTAAAATGAGTTTCTAAGAGGGAATATTAGGAGTAAACAGAGAGTAAACTAACCGGGAAGTTATAAATATAAGAAAAGGTTATCGAGAAAAAACTAAAGTTAACTTTTAATATATATATATATATATATATATATATATATATATATATATATATGAAAAAAGATTAATACGACCTGGAGACAAGTAAATCGCAACCTCGTAGCTGAAGCGGCAAACGAGATCTGGGGATCTGACGCCTAGCATTGTGGGATACAGGGAGGGCCTCGAGCCAGTAAATAGCTCTCGAGCTTTAGTAGATTGCCGAGTCGGAGCCGAGGGTCGGCTCTGAATCCATCCAGCAAGAATGAAGGCGAGATAGACAACTTAACATTATTACTTATAGGTGGGGACTGGAATTGGATTTGCCGCAGGGAAGATGTGTCTGGGGGGCCCAGAAGGGAAAATATAACAAAGGAGAGGAAATTTGTGAAGAAATTTATGAAAATACTTGGCATGGAAGATGTGAATTTAAAAGTAGTAGTTCAGAGTGAATTTACATATTATTCCCAAAGATACAAAACGTGGGTTAGGCTAGACATAACTTAAATTTCAGAGGAGTTTGTGCATTTAATTGAAATCTCTGACACACATCCAATAACAAGACCATGCGCCAATAATAACTAAAATAATAATGCAGGATAATGAAATAAAAACAAGACACTGGCGCTTTCGCACCTATCTGTTGAAAAGGAAGGAATTTAAGGACTGGGTATTCAAAATTATTTGGGAGTTATTAAAGAAGACAGAAATTTGTTCTAAAAATACAGCTAAGGAGTGGGATAAAATTAAAGTGGAGTTTAAACATAGGGTGGAAATAAGATATGGTTAAGAAGCAACAAGAATTATTTACAGGAAATGACAAATGTTAAAATATTTCAGAACAGGAGGAAACTCACATTGCAGTGCTAAGTAGAAAATAAAGGATTACCTTGATAAAATGCAGGAGTTTTAGAAAGATCAATGTTAAGCTTTTTGATGACACCAGAGCACAAAACCTTTTAGCACAACAACTCAGGCAACAGAAAGTAGAAAGGCTTGACACCAAGCTTAGGAGCCTACAACGAGAAAGACTTTTTTGAACTGTATTTTGCTCAACTGCCATTTCACTTTTTTGTTGCTGTTGCTGCTTTGATTGTTTTTTTCTGCAATTTGAAATCTTAGTACTTCTATAGTTAATAGCATAGGCTAGAATCAGATCTGCTGAATCCAGGCTGTTTGGCAAACTGAGCACCAAAACCAGCCATCCTACATTAAGAAGGCCCTCCTGCACACTTGTGGCAAGTGTGCAGCCCAAGACCCATCCAAGTTGGGGATTGTTGGAATAAGGCTCAGTTCCGGGCTCTCCCATTGTCTAGTTTGTGTTTAAACTGCTTAGCTTAACTTGTATTTAAGCACCGTGTTTGCTCGTAGCTGTGCACCGTGCAAAGGGGTTTCGAGCTGCAGTGTATAGATGCAAATGCTTAAAAATAACAATTTCCCCTTAATAACTACTAGAGAACCCTCCTTAGCTCCACTGTCTCACTGTGTGCAATGCAGCTGTGCGTTGCTACCCAGCGAGCACCTCAGCTGTGCATTCTGAGGCATTGATGCAGCCTTACACCCTTAGCCTTTCACAGTCTCACAAGCAAATCCTTGTCCATCTAGCCCATCCCCACTAGTCACTATAATAACTGCCATAATGGACGGACAGTTTTCCACTATTGCTCCAGCCAACCTGATTGACATGGGTATCCTGAGGAAATGTAGCAACTGCCTCATGTGTACTAGCAACCACCTGCTCCTAAAGCATACAAATACATTAAGTGAGAGATGCAACTATACCATGAAATTAGAATCAGTCATACATCAGGTTGACAGCACACACACCATCTCTCTCACATAAGAGAAGGTCATGACACATAAACCAACATATGTGGAAGTATTCACCAACAGCCTACCAAAAGACCAGAGACCTCCTAAGCGAGGAATTAAACCCACAGCTAGGACAGCTGTTTAATCATAGTCTTACCTCTGGATACGTACCCAGGGAGTGGCGCACTGCAACTGTGGTCCCACTTCACAAAGGCGGTGCCTCCACCGACCCTGGAAATTACCGGCCCATTAGCTTGACAAGCCTTATCTGCAAAGCCATGGAGAGGATCATAATGGACCTCATAAATAAAGACATAGGGAATTTGCAGACTTTGGATCCATCCCAGTTTGGCTTTGTCAAAGGCAGATCATGCCTTCTAAACTTGGTTGACTTTTTCAAACAGTCACCAAAGCCATTGATGAGGGAAAGGCAGTCCATACAGCCTACCTCGATCTGGCGAAGGCCTTCGATACAATACCCCACTCGGGTATCATTGAAAAACTCATCAGCTTAAATGTTAACCCATACATCACAAGATGGGTTGCAAACTGGCTGAGTGACAGAACCCACAGGGTCAGAGTTGCTGGCGCCATGTCAGACTCAAAGCCTGTCACAAGTGGTGTACCACAGGGCTCAGTCCTGGGCCCACTCTTGTTCGGCATCTACTTTTCCAGTACAAGCAAACACAGGAGGGTTATGGCTGACAAAGTTTGCAGATGACTGCAAACTGGGCCATAGTAGAAAACACATCTGACACAGATATCCTTCAGAAGGGTCTCACAGAAACGGATAACTGGTGCCAGAGCCATGGCCTAAAGTTAAATGCCAAAAATGCATAGTCATACCCTTCGAAAAACAAGGTTACCCCTAGCTACCAAATAGGTGGCAATCCACTGAGCACAGAAGAAGTTATCAGGGACCTGGGGACCCAGGTTGATAGTAGTCTGTCATTCGACACCCATGTAGCTAAAGTAGTTAGGAAGACCTTCTACATTGCCCACCTTATCATGAAGGGATTCTCATCTAGATCAAGGGAGGTCATAGTCTCCCTATACTCATCACTCATCAGACCAATGATTGAGTACAATGCCCCATTCGAATGTATCTGACCCGACACTTGCAGCAGCTGGAGAGGCCACAAAAGTTCCTCACCAAAAGGATAAAGGGTCTCAAACATCTGTCCTATGCTGCCCGACTGAAAGAACTCCAGCTCTATTCAGTCGCACAGCTTGCTCAGAGGTGACCTTTGCCTAACATACAAGGCCATGTCAAACCCAGATTTGATGAATATGCTTCACCTCAAAAAATCTAGATCCGTCAGAGTCACAAGGGCGGAGACTTAAACCTCGACACGGCTATTAATAGGACGTGCTGGAGGGATAGATTCATCACCCAAAGACTCCCTATGCTGTGGAATAAAATCCCGGTATATGTGAGGCAGAGCACCTCGCTGGCCTTGTTCAAGAGAAATCTTGACCAATGGATGGGAGATCGCAGATATACCCCAGGGATTACCTCAGTGTCACTGCTCAACAGAAGCACAGCAAAATAATGGGTATAGTTCCCCATACTAAAGGGGTGGCGTAAGCCACAAAACTATGGGCTAGGCTTGTAAATGCCCTCGGGCAGATAGCCTAGTATGAACCTATGAACCTATGAAACATACACATACTGGTATATGAACAGAATCCACCACCACACAACACACATTATCAGTGCCTCGACAATTAAGCCCCAAAGGCAAAACACCTCAAAACCAAATGTTCTTGCTACAGGCGACTCAACAGTGAGACACACAGATGTCTCCCTCACCAAGCTGAACAAGAAGGTCATGGACAGCTGCCCGTCAGGTGCCAGGATCCATCAAATCACGCACGCACTCAAGTTGCTCAACAACAATTATCATTAGGACTTCTAGTACATGTTGGTGTGAATGATTTGAGACATATCTCTCTGAAGTATATGAACAGAGACATGACCGAACTCTCAGACTGTGTGTCCCAGGCGGGCATGTCCCTAGCTCTAAGCAGTATTCTACCTTCACCGAGCAGGATGCCACAATACAGACAAAAAAAGATTGATTTCAACAATTAGCTTAGTTTCTCATGTCATTCTAGGGAGATACATTATCTGCCTGAGAAGATACAGTTGATAGTCCACGCTGCTTCACCAGAGATGGCCTTCACCTATTTCAAGGCTTTCAGATACTGGCAAAGATGCTTGCCACCCCCATAGTGCCTTTTTTAGGTAATGTCCAAACAACAAAACTTTTGATGTAAAGAATTTCACTAAAAGACAAACACAAGGTCATGCTGCTTAATGCTAGGAGCTTAAACAGTAAACTGAACTCCCTGGAAGCATTCCTCACCTTGGAAGATGCCAACGTTTGTGCAGTCACAGAGACTTGGTTCAAGGCTGCTGACAGCACCCTGGCCGTACAAGGCTCAATGTCTTTCACGCGTTCAGACCCCAAAATGAATGAGAAAGAACCAAAGGCGGAAATGCATCCATCTTCATTAAATCCAAATACACCTCAAAACTGGTGAAACAGTACGACTCTCTTGAACTACTTCAGGTCCAATTAGCTACTGGAAAAATACCCTTCCACATCATCGCTAGCTACAGCTCCCCAACCATGAACCAAGAGAAGCACATTGCTCACCAAGACTTGCTACAGTCGCTCAATATACAGCCAAACACCTTGGTCGTGAGAGATTTCAACTATCCTTCCATCGACAGGGCAACTCACACAAACATAATCGCTATGAGGTTCCTGGGATTTGTTAATTCAAATGCCTTGAAACAGTTGGTTCACACCCCCACAAGGGGCTCAAATGTCCTGGACCTACTGCTCACCAACGTGTGTGTGGGGGGGGGGGGTCATTGCACTACCTCCCCACGTGTTGCTCTCCCTGGTTAGGTCAGACCATAAATCTGTTTCATTTGAAGTAAAGTTCAATCCTGACACCCCAACAGGAGTAAAAAACTGAAACATTTCTCCAAAGCAAACTACTGACTACTGAGCGATTGTATAAAAAAGTTTCACAGCCCCTGACAATATAGACAACCATGTCTCCTACGCAGAGGAATACACAATTGCATATACAGCCATGTAAACAAATGCAGTGACCCGAATGTACTTAATAGAAAAGAAACAAAAATCTTCCCCCCAAAAAAAAAACAAAAAAAAAAAAAAAAACAAATGTCACCCTACTGGACTGTAAATATAAAAAATATAAATAAGTTGTATGACAAAAGAAAGAACTCATAGGAAGAATACCCTCCACAGCTTAAACAAGCAAATCAGATATCCTGTCAAGTCCTCTAAGACTGGCTACAAGTCTAAATTAGCATCCCTCACTAAAGACAATCATAAGGCATTCTTTAGCTATATTCCAAACCTAAGAGGGAATGCCCAGCTGTGTGCCCAACTCACAGTGAACCTGAGGAAATTGCCAACTTGCTAACAAGACAGATTTGGCAGTAACTTCAGCACCCTTTTACCCACCTGACATACCCCACAGCATTCCCAATAAAAGTCCTCTATTGAGGATCTCCAAAGAACAGTTCATACAACTACTCTCCAAGGGCAAAAGCACAGCCTCTACAGGACCAGATAACAACATCCCAGTCTACTTACTAAATCTAAACCAAGACCTAGCAGAACCACTCAGCATTCTCTTTAACCATAGCCCAAGAACTGGCTTTGTCCCAGCGAGTGGAAAACAGCAACAGTAATCCCCTTGCACAAAGGGGGTCCATCAACTGACCCTGAGAACTATCGCCCTTAAGCCTAACCAGCCTTATCTGCAAGGCCATGGAAAGAATCATTGACCTTATCCACAAGGACATAGGTGACCATCAAACTCTTGACCCGAGCCATTTTGACTTCAAGGATATATCTTGCTCATTAAACCTGGTGGACTTCTTTGAGAATATCACCAAAGCCCTGGACGAGAGCAAAATGGTACATACTACCTATCTAGATTTAGCCAAGGCTTTTGACACAATCCCCCATTCAGGTTGTTGTTAAGTCTTTCGGCTTTTCCCGTTTAGGGGTCGCCACATCTGATCTCCAGTCCGCTAATGATTGACAGTAGATTTTTACGTGCCGAGTTGCCGGCCCTGACGCATAACCTTCAACGAAGGTACGCCCATTCACGCACGTCTCCACACAGAAGACGCTCTAGCTGAGAATCGAACAGGACAACGTCTTACTGTGAGGCAACAACGCTACCGAAGCACCACCAACGCAGTACACTTCCCCATTCAGGTATCATAAAAAAAAAAAAAAAACCTCTCCCAGCTGGGGATTAACCCACACATTACAAGATGGGTAGCCAACTGTCTCACCAACAGAATGTACACTGTCAAAGTTGAGGAGTCCACCTCCACCAGTAGACCAGTTACCAGTGGGGTACTGCAAGGATCTGTGCTGGGCCCTCTACTGTTGGAATCTATTCCTCTGAAGTTTAGGCGAACGTAAATGGCCTCTGGCTTACCAAGTTTGTAGAGGACTGTAAATTGGGTGCAATCACAGAGTTCGCCAACAATGTTAACATATTACAAAAAGGGTTGATGCAGACAAAATGATTGGTGCCAAACTCAAGGACTAAAACAATGCAAAAATGTGCCTCACTGTCCCCTTTGGCAAAGCAGCAGTCCATGCTAATTATGATATTGTTAGCTCCCCCTTCAGCTTAAACTTAGTGGTGTGAGACTTGGGAACACAGGTAGATAGCAATCTAAACTTCGATCACCATGTATCCATCCACTGGTAGTTCAAACTGAATGCCACAACCCACCATGTTTTAAATGAGGGAACATCCATACCTAGCGTTTTAAGACTCAAATCACATCACGTATAGAGTAGTTTAGTTCAATATGAGGAATATTTATAACAAAATTTTATACTTATGTAAGATTTTTAGAATGTTTTAGCATGGTTATGTTTAAACAATACACTTCTTGATAAGTATTATTCTTATACATATTGTTCTTGAAAGGTTTTTATATATGGAGCATTGAGACTTTTAAGAAACGCGATTTAATTGCGTTGGTTTTACATGTGACTAAGAGGTGCTGTATATTAGGATGGTGTCAACTTTTGTTTAACTGACTCTGATGAAGTAACTGGTTTACGAAAGTGCTCAATCCTTGTGCCTTGAATAAAACTTTTGGATCTAGATTTACCTTAATTTTCCTCTGGGATTGCCTTGCTGGTTTGGGTTTCTGGTTTTTCGCATTCTGTTCATTTTGGTTACTGGCCTCTTGTGGTCTGCACCATGGCTGGTCCGGGAGCTGAAGTGGGGGAGATGGAGAAATTCACCCACAGCGTGGGTCTGCTTACCCAATCAGTACATGAACTTACCAACAAAGTCAACACACTATATCAAAAGCGGGACTGTCTGGCTAACTCAGCTACTGAATTCGCCTAGACACCATCCTGTTTACTTACAGTGGGACAAAGGACCAATTTAGTGGGCGAGTCTACTTCTAACAATTTGGATTCTAACATAGTCTCACCTGAGGATTTAAAAACATGGCTTAATGTTCCTCTTTCGTTCAGTGAATCACCATGTTACTGGTGTACCTCAAACCTTTTCCACATCATTGTCTGTCTTTTTAAAAAAAAACATCTCCAGGTGCCGAAAACTGCAACTAGAGAATGCCTATCTCAAGGAAAGTATTATGGTTAGAAGGATCCCCAAAGGACTCGGGTCATGGAAATTTCCTAACAGAGTTAAACAGGGGAGTCCTTTTCATGCTGAATTGCTCAGCATGTTTGATAGGCACGGCTACGAGCTGCTAGAATGCATGAAATACAACCAGAAAAAGATTTGATGTAGTGATGTGTGAAGCTGACAGGCTGGATAGCCTACTACATAATGACTTATTATTCCCACATTATTGTGGTGAATATAAAGAAATTTTTAGCAAAGCTGATCGTAAGATTTTTTTCTCTTATGTCCCCAAAAGAAAACAAGTTTGAAAGGGACCGGATTGCTTACGAGGAGGGTAGGGCGTACCCTAAACCTCCTCTATCCAAATAAAGTGCTGAGGATGACATCACCAGGGAGGTAGGCTTGCCTACGAACAGCAATGTTGGGTATGAAGATAACGCTCGCCCTTTAGAGCAGAACCAGGAGGACTACATACGGAGATTGGAGAAGATAAAGAATCAGAGGGAGAAACAGAACACCGGTCCGCACAACCCCTGGTGAAAGAAGAGGTAACTTCAGGTCAGGAAAATCTGAGTTATAGTGAAACTGCTACAGAAAGTCCTATACTCGTACACAATCAAGCAGGTGATTTCAAACTTTTGAATTATAGTGACTATTCATGTACTGTTGAACATGTGGAGTTGTTTAGCAAAGGGGAGTTGTTTGTTCCTTCGGCTCATTTCAAAATTTATTCCCTTCTTATTGATTTAAAATTGTTTATTAGAAGGTTGAATTTGGGGATGACTTTATGGACAAACTGAATTGTTAGGGAATGTTTTGAGGAGCAGTAGCACTTGCAACCCTCCCCTACCTAGGTCTTTAATTACTTTCAAAAAAAACCGTGGAGTTTGATTTTACAGCTCTCAATAAAAATAAAAAACAATATACAAACCAGGACAATCTTAGTCAACAGGAATTCAAATTGTTGTTGGAATTAGACTCAAACAAAAGGCTGAGAGTCATGAAGCCTGATAAAGGGGGGAGGGGTTGTGGTAATGAATAAAGATGATTATTTACACAAGATGATGGACCACTTAACCAACAGTGACCTATATGAAGAAACATTCTTTAAATTATATCTACTTAGCATGCCATAGAATTGACTTCTTGCAGGACATGGTAGATGCTGGTGAAATTACAACAGAAGTTCATACATTTTTACAAGTTTTGCATCCAGTGGTGCCTTGTATCTATGGTATACCTAAGTTTCACAAGAGCACCACTGATCCACCTATGCGTCCAATTGTTAGTGATTGTTGTTGTTGTCTTTCAGCTTTTCCCGGTTAGGGGTCGCCACAGCGGAACTCTGGTCCACTAATGATTGGCAGTAGATTTTCACGAACGCTGAGGTGCCAGCTTGACGTTCAACCTTCAACGAAGGCACGCCCATTTACACGTCTTTTGAACACCCACCCAACCGCGGGGAAGACATGCAGACTCCACACAGAAGGCACTCCCTGCACTCTAGCCGAGAATTGAACGGGAGAACCTCTTGCTGTGAGGCAGGGGGTCAACCCCCCCCCCCCTTGGGGTATATGTAGACACCTTGTCAAAAGATATTTTGAAGCCTTTTGTCCACATTTGTAAAGATTCGTGGGACATCTTATTGAAGATGAAGGATCTTGAGTTTTCAAAGGACTGTTTATTTTTGACTGTTGATGTTATGGAATTATTCAATACAATACCACATGAACAAGGACTTGAACTGTTCCATGATTTTTTTATGTGAAAATACGGATTTCAATAATGACACAGTAAATGTTTTAGTCCTTTGCATGGAACTGATTTTAAAATACAATTTTGTCTTCCTGGAAAGACAGTATTATAAGCAAAGAAAAGGAGTAGCAATGGGGGGCTCATGTGGCCCCATATTTGCTAATATTGTGCTACTGCAATGGGAAAGACATATTTTGTTCAGCCACTTTAATGTCAAACCATGGAAATTGTATTTACAATTCCTGGACGATATTTTTATCGTCTGGGATAGGTCACTGGCAGAGATAGATGGTTTTATGTAATTTATTAATTCCTCTACAACTTTGAGGTTCCCTTACACTGTTCATCATGAATTTATTAACTACTTAGATGTTACCACCTCCAAGGATCATTAACGGGGGAAGTGGGCCAGCACAATCTATAGAAAACCCACGCATAGTAACAGTCTACTTCATTTTGACAGCAATCCCCTCCTACACCAAAAAAATGGGAATTTTATTAAAGGCCAGTTTGTCAGAGTGCCCAGAATGGTCTCTTCTCACCACGAACTGGTGGTGGAATGTGAGAAACTGAAAGACATGTGGTCTAAAAGAGGATATCCAGAGACCTTGGTGGCCCCCCATTTGTGAAAACTTCATTCGGAGTAGAATGAATGGGGACATAACACCATTAATACATTCCACATACACCACAGTTCCTGTAATGAATAATGGAAGGGGGGGCTGTGGATCCAACCAGGATAAACCGGACTTTTGTGACCAGGTATTGTAATGAAGCCACCCAGATGAGACAAATTTTGGCCAAAAACTAGCAGATCTTTTTCTTTAAGGGTATGGGGGAAAAATTGGTAAGGGTACCATGATTGTGTTTAGGAGGGGCAAGACAATTAAAAACGTTTTAGAACAAGCCCCCATACATTGAGAGTATGGCCATAGTAATAAAAGAGTAGGTACATATAAATGCGGCCATTATAATTACTGCAATGACATGTTGGAGGGTGACCACCTCACTATTAACCGCATGTTCAATAAGTCCAGGAGCTTTTGCAATTATAATAGCTTTGGCCTGGTGTATGCTGCTATACGTCAATCTCGTCAGTGTTACTATATTGGCAAAACTTAGAGAAAAATAAAAGAATGTATATATGAGCACACAACTGATATCAGAATGCTTTGGCCAGACGCATCAAGGAATTCCCTGGTCATTCTTTTGTGTTGGAGCAAGTGTTGCAGAATATTGGGGGGGGGTGTCCATGGGGTGACATTTTAGAAGAAAGGGAACTGCGTTGGCAGTTCAAACTGAATGCCACAACCCACCCTGGTTTAAAATGAGGGAACATCAATATCTAGTGTTTAAAGACTCAAATCATATCATGTATAGAGCAGTTTAGTGCAATATGAGGAATATTTATAACAAGTTTATATACTTATGTAAGATTTTTAGAATGTTAGGTATTGTTATGTTTAAACAACACATTTTTGTTATAAGTATTATTGTTATACATATTGTTCTTGAAAGGTTTTTATATATGGAGCATTGGGACTTTTGAGAAACGTGATTTAACTGTTTGTTTTACATCAGGATGGTGTCAATTTTTGTTTAATTGATTCTGATGAAATAACTGGTTTACAAAAGCGTTCAGTCCTTGTGCCTTGAATAAAACTTTTGGATCTACACTTGCCTTACATTTTCTCTGGGACTGCCTTGCTGGTTTGTGTTTCTGCAATCACAGAGTTCCCCAACAATGTTAACATTTTACAGAAAGGGCTGATGCAGACAAAATGATTGGTGCCAAACTCAAGAACTAAAACTTAATGCAAAAAAGTGCCTCATTGTCTCCTTTGGCAAAGTAGTAGCCCCTGCTAATTATGATATAGATAGCACCCCTCTCAGCTCAACCTTAGTAATGCGAGACTTGGGAACACAGGTTGATAATCTAAATGTTGATCACCATGTATCCATAGTGGTAAGTAAAGCATTCTACTTTGCACATCTCATAAATAAGGGCATCACATCCAAAACCAGGGAGGTTATGGCTCCACTCGACCTTTATCAGACCACTAACTGAGTACAATGCTTCCTTCTGTATGTACCTCACGAGACAACTGCAACAAATGGAGAGACCACAGAGGTTTCTTACTAAGTAAATTCAGGGTCTCCAAAACATGACATACATGGAAAGACTGAAAGCCCCGTCACTGTGCTCTGCTTCATGTGAGCTGCCAAGGGGTGACCTATGTCTGACCTATAGAGCAGTCTTGGAGCCTGCCTAAATGAAATTGCTGCACATCCACAAATCAAATGGGCCAAGAACAACTTGCTCCAAAGATCTCAACCTAGCCTGTGATGTTAACAAAACATACTGTAGAACACATCTATCTCCCATCGATTATCACTCCTTTGGAATAGGCTCCCACTCTGTGTGAAGCAGAGATCCTCAATGCCCTGTGAAGCAGAGATCCTCAATGACCCTATTCAAGCACAACCTTAACAACAAGATGGATGACCATAAATTCATCCCGGGGATGGCACCTATGTCCCTCATGGACAGAAGCAGTCAGAGCTGATCACAGAATCGCTCCAACATCAACAGTCTAAATACGGTCAATAAGGGTAATCAGGGTTTTACGTGGCTAGGCTTGTAAAGGCCTTAGGGCCATTAGCCTAGTAACCTCCTAAGAACACTACAACAAGAGATCCTGTAAAGGTATTAGAAATATTTTGAAAATTTTATGAAAGTCTGTATAACGCAGAGAAATATGGAGATCAAGAAAAGGTACAAATGGAAATGTTTATGGAAGAATTAAATATGCCAAGGTTAGAAGTAGATGAGGCTCAATTTCTAACAGTTAGGACAGGAGAAGACAAGACAAAAATGGTGATGTACAACCAAACAGGAAAGTCCCTAGGAATAGATAGTATTCCTGTGGAAGTCTGGATGCTAGGAGGGAAACAAACAAATATCTGAAAGGTTTTTAACAGTATTTTAAAAAGAAGGAGAAGCACCAACTTCATGGAAGAAACCAGTGGTGGCTGTAATACCTGAAGAGGGTAAAGACCCATCAGATCCAGCTTTGTACAGGCCCATTTCAGTCCTAAACCATGATTATAAAGTGTTTTATGCCTAGAATGGCTAAAAGAATCTCAAAGGTTATGTCAAAATTGATAGACATGGATCAATGTGGTTTTGTGGAGGGGAGATAAACATTCAACAACATTAACAGAATACTGATGATCCAGAGAAAAGCTAAATGTAAGAAAATACCACTGCTGTTGGTGGGTCTTGATGCAGAGAAAGCATTTGACAGAGTAAGCTGAGAGTTTATGAGCAGGGCAATGGAAGCATCTGCATTCCCTTATAAAATTAAAATGTAGATTATGAGGATATATGAGGGATCAAAGGAAAAAATTAAAGTGAGTGGGTTCCTCTCTGATAATTTCTCTTTGAGCATAAGAACCAGGCAGAAGTGTCTTCTTTACCATTTATTTGCAATATATTTAGAACCACTGGCAAAGAAAATGAGACTCAAAAATTCAAGGATATAATTGGCAAGATAGTCAAGAAAAAGCTTGTTCTATCCACAGTTGATATTACTTTATAACCAATAAACCAAAAAAGGACATTTCAGTGTTATAGAACATTTTGAGGCAGTTTCAAATCTTTTCAGGATACAATATCATTGAAGCTAATACAAAGGCAATAGCTGCAAATTATGTACTCACAGAAGAACAGTACCACCACGGCTCTTCTATCTTTCTCTAATGTCATCAGTCTTCATCGTAACAACAAATTATCTTCAGCACTCTTCCTGGACCTCTCAAAAGCTTTTGATATGATCAACCATCAGCTACTGCTCAGTACCCTGCAAACCATCGGTTTAGACCAACCGGTACAATGGTTTCACTCCTACCTAAACGATAGACAGCTGGCTGTCTTATGGCAGAGCAAGCTGTCATCCCAACTTCCTCTAACCCTAGGTGTCCCACAAGGGTCCATACTAGGCCCCATCTTTTCTCTATCTTTATTAATGATCTGCACACCACCATCCCAGGAGCTACCTGCATCCAATAAGCAAATGACTCAACGCTAATATGCTCCACCTCCTCTCCTACAGAACTTCTAACCCTCACCCAGACCACTTTCAGCATGGTAGAAATCGCTAATCGCCACCTGCTTCTAAATCCTAACAAAGCCAAGCTACTACTTTTCTCCCCTAACCATAGAATTCCTCCTCCTTCCTTCAACATCAATTCTAGCAATGACACCATTATCTCCCCTGATGACCATACAAAGCTTATAGGCATAATAACAAACAACCTTAAATTTAATAAACATGTCAATCACACTATTAAGTCTGTCAATAAAAAACTTGGCTCCCTGTACAGAGCCAAACTTTTCCTCACCCCCCCCCCCCCAAGCTAGGGTAGCTATTGCAAGATCACACCTCCTCTCTACCCTTATGTATGCCTCCCTTGTACTCCCAAACCTATCCAAAACCGATCTCAACAAATTATCAGGATGTTACAATCATATAGCCAGATTCGCTACAGGCATAGTTTTTAGGACCACCATTGCCAGAACCTCAAAGCACTGGGATGGATAGAGTATCCTACCATTCTACAGTTCAACTAGCTTATAGTAGCACATAAAATACTCCATCAACCAGATAACACCCCTGCCATCAAAAATATTCTCACCCCTCATAGTGCCCCCAAGCCATTACGCTCAGCTGATAAACTAATGATACTGACCCAAAAATCCAACAACTCTGCAGGCGATGCTATATTTGCCAACTCAGCCAGTAAAATCTGGAATCGACTCCCTACTACTGTTCCCAAGGAAACCTCACTACCCCCATTTAAAAAAGAACTCAAAAAATACCTCATCTCATTGGCTGTGCTCTTGTTCTAAACCGAACAACTTCACTAATACATGTCTTGCTATCCAACCTGCTGTTTAGCCACGTATCTATGCCTCATAGCATTTGAATGTCCAAGCATTGTGAATTATGAGATCTGATTGTATTCTATGTTCACATTTTCTGATACGTCTTTGCCAATCAGATGTAAATCTGCACATTGTGTATACTGACATCTGCCTGTATTCTTTGTCTATATTTTTCTAAACATATCTGCCTGAGTTTATCACTCAGTGATGTATGTACTGTCTCTTTTTTGGTATGTGGAGCTTTTCTCCCTAGGCCTCCGCTGAAAATGGACATATATCCAGTCGGACTATCCCGTTCAACAAATGTAAAATAAAAATAAATAAAAATTGCTTTCACAATATCCACATATATGGGGGACAAGATACAACGAAGTCCTTAGAGTACAGATTAAAAAGTAGTCTAGTGATCAGGTAAGGATATCTGGGAAGAGACTAAACAAAAGCTCTGTTTGGATATGGATAGCAAGATAAAACCGTTAAAATGTTTTTAGTTCCTTTAGTTTTATGCAAAGGTCAGGCACATTTTTATCACCCAGAGGAGAAATTAGAGATAGCAATTAATAAAGAGTTGAAGGATTTTTATCTGGGAGGGGAAGATGGCAAGAGTCAAGTGGGATAAGCTAATTTCTTGCGCATGAACAAGGTGGTTTGGGATTACCTGATTTGAAGGGGTATTTCAGAAATAGACAGTTAAGTTTCCTATACATAGCACAAGCAGAAACCTATAATTCACAGTGGAAAGGGATGATGATGAAGAAACAGGGGAAAGCTCAAGAAACAAGGAGAGACTGGGATTTTGGATACAGATCCTTAAGGAGGATAATAACCACCATGCAGATTATTACAGTAAACTTTCAGTTAACCAGCACCCATGGGGATTAGTAGATGCCGGAAAACTGTAGTTTCTGGTTGCTTGACAGTTACTATTTAAAATAGGCCTTACTAATACTGTACCCTATACTTTTTGTTTGGTTTGACTTGTTATCAGGTTGGGGAGAGAGAACTTATTCCCATCTTAAATGCAAGGTGTGTTTGTGCGACGGGGGGGGGGGGGACAAAAAGTGCAACACATGAAAATTGTACTGTATTTCTTCGATATATATATATTTTTTTTTTTTTTTTTTTTTTTTTTGCAGGTTGCTTGAGTTCTGGTTAACTGAGAGTTTACTGTATATTCACAAAGTAACAAAGCATTCTAAGAACTAAGCCAACATGGGAATGGAGAAAGGAGTATCTGACGATAGGGATGATTGCAATTAAGGAAACAGACAATAGGCAAAAGGGGGCTGGAATTTATTGGAGAAAAATGGTAAAAGAACCAAGGTATTAACAGCAAATAAATAGACAGGGAAAGGTAACAAGAAAGGGAACATGACAAGCATTTATTTGGACTGAAGGATAGAGATTGCCTTCCCTATCAAGGGACTGATAGAGTCTTGTCAGAGAAAGAAACAGAAGGATCTTAAGCAAAAGATCAGCACTTACAGAGTTTTCAGTAGAATCTAGAACAGAAGCTGCTGTTAAAGAAAGAATTTGTACAGCATACAAAGTATCACATAACTATAAAAAGCAATCAGAGGAAGTTAGAAAGTGTTGGGAGAGGTTGGATAAACAATTTACAAAGAAACAACGGGGGAGATATTATGTATGTCTCCCAAATATGCAATAAAATCTAGAAGATTTAAGATCTTTGTCTGGATGTGTTTACACAGGTATTTTTATATCCCAAGTAGACTCCACAGAATTTTTCCTCGGGCAGACAGCAATGTTGGAGGCATGATGGTGAAGAAAGAAGTAAATGGGAATATTTTCTGGAAGTACAATTTGTTGAGTTGGTAGACTAAAGATTCCCTGCAGACTGCTCTGTCACAGATGCTGGTAAGCAAATTGGTGTAACTAAGGAAACTACATTTTTGAGGTATGATACAGAACAGGAGTTGCCTAGATATATTAAGGTCTTGCTGAGTCTATTGTGGCTGCCAAAAAAGCAATTATTAGAAAATGGAAAAGTCTAAACCAACTTTACCAGAAGTAATGAACAAAGTAACAGACAAAACTGGAACTGAGATTGTCAGAGAAGGGAAGGAGAAAATTACATAGGAAAAATGTGAATTGTAGGAACAAAACATGCAGAGAAGGAATGAGGTTTAAAAGAAGGCAAGATATGAATGAGCTATGTAATGTTTGACTAACGACTGGATAGATTATAAATGATATATAGCAATATGGTTTGTGATGTATAATGTTTGCAACTAAAATTATTTCAATACTGCTTGTTTTCATTTATATAAATGTAGAATTGCCTATGTCATACATGACAATTTAATATAAAAATGTTTCTTGTTTAAAAAAAAGATTGATGAAATAAATATATTACATAAAATAAATAAAACACAATGTTACAAGTCTGAAAACAGTCTTGATTACTGTGTTTGCATGTTTTAAGAGAAATTCATGTGATATAATAAAAGTAAACAGGATCCATTACTCTTCAGCTAAAATTAATAATAAAGTCTTAACGCAAAAACAAAGAGGAAGAGAAGAAATAAAATGCCACCATGGAAAACACCAAATAGAGAAAACTATAAAACAATCAAGATAAGAACTGGTGTCAAGTTACAAGAATATAGAGAGAGATAAATAAAAATACTTAAAAAGATTGACATGATAAAAGCAATGCACTGTATCAAAAGAATGACCAGGATCTACCACGTAACTACTATAAATAATAAACTAAAGATATCAGCACAGGTTAAAAAAAAAAAACAACTTAGAAGACAGGAAGACAAATACAAAATAAGTTTACAGTAATTTGGAAAAAACTCAATCATGGCAATAGAACAAAAGGGTAAAAAAATAAAGCCATTTGTTGCTAAATAAAGCCATAACAAGGAATTATAAAAAAAAAGGAAGAATCCAAGTATGGCATGGAGAGGTTACAAAAAGGCATTTGACAAAAGCCCACATTCATGGTTGAAGGAGTGCTGACAGATACATAGACAAATCCTACATTGATTAATTATATTACAATGACCATGAAACACTGCAAACCATTTTGCAGTCAAGCCATGACAAAAGGCAATTTTTTATCCCAAGGATAAAAATTCAAAGGGGGATAAATTCAAAGATGACTTGTCACCGCTGTTTTGACTTGCGCTTAACCCATTAAGTTGTAAAGTTCCCGATTACAATTTGGCTCCCAAATGACAACCTTGCTAAAGACTTCTCATCTACTTTTTCTGAATGACTTAAAATGTATAGTTATCAGATGAGTTTAAAACATAACTGCAAGTGGTTAAAACTTTCTCAGATGATTTAAGAAAGTACAGTTTTGTACCTACCATAAATGTAGATGTTAAGAGTGTCTTCACTGCTGCAGTCATTACACTTGGGTTACCCTGCCATCAGGCGGTCCCGCAGTCTGCCAGAGTTCCAAAGTCTTGGTCCGGCGTCGGTTGCTGTCGCTTCTTCCCTGACGTCAGTGCGACAGGGGTATATAAGATGCAGCCAACACCATTTTCTTCAGTTTTTCTTGCCCCAGATGTCAGGTGCCCCCCAAAAGGCAGGCAATATACATTGCTAATAACAACTACATAAAAAATGAAAACCAATTCTTTCAATTACAAGTAAATACACCAAATAGGTTGTATAGGTAGTGAGGTACAGATAAGTCCCAGGAAAAATAGTGGGGATGGAGGGTGGGTAACCTGGACTGCAGCAGTGAAGACACTCTAACATCTACATTTATGGTAGGTACAAAACTGTACTATGCTCATCATGTTTCACTGCTGCAGTCATTACACTTGGGTAGAATCCCAAAGCTGAGGTTGGCAGGCTGGAGCTAAAAGGCATTCGGTGTGGCTACAAGGCCCTGCAGCACTGCAGTGGCGAAGCCAGCTCTGGATTTTGAGTAGAGAGGCAGGTGGTAATGCTTGGTAAAGGTATGCACTGAACTCCAAGTTGCTGCTTCCAAGATATCCTTGGTAGGTACTCCTCTGAGGTAGGCAGTTGAGGTAGCTGTAGCTCTGGTGGAGTGAGACCTGATGTTGCTAGGCGCAGTTTTTCCATGTTGTGTGTAACAGAAATGTATACAGTGTCCTATCCATTTGGAAATGGTCTATTTTGAAATAGCTTTCCCCTGTGATCCTGCAGCATATGCTACAAACAGTTGTTCAGTTTTTCTGAAGGCTTTTGTTTTGTCCAAATAGTAGAGTAGCTGTCTGTGTATGTCCAAAGTATGCAGAAGTCTCTCCCCTTTATTCTGGGGATTTGGATAGAATGTTGGCAAATGAATAGTTTGGTTTAGGGCCACACTTGATACCAACTTTGGCATAAAAGTAGGGTTTGTTCTTAAAGACACCCTGTCTTGATGAAAAATGATGAAAGGTTCCACTGCCATTAGTGCCTGTAACTCTGAAACTCTTCCTGCTGAAGTTATTGCCAAGAGCAGAGCAGTTTTCCATGAAACATATTTTAATTCTGATGAATTTGCTGGTTCAAAAGGTGGTAAAATTAATTTCTTCAAGACATAATTGAGGTCCCAAGTTGGAGTTGGAGCTCTATGGGGCGGTCTTATGTTTTTAGCCCCTCTGAGGTACTGTTTAAGTAAAGGATGCAAGAAAATTGGTGGATCTGTGTTGTAATGAGCAGAGATGGCAGAGGCGTGGATTTTAATGGATGAAAATGATAGGCCTTTGTCCAGCATCTCAGTCAAATATTGTAGTATCTGAGGAATGTTGGGGACAAGAGGGTCAAGGCCTTGATCCTGGTTCCAGGCACAGAATCTCCTCCAATTCTCAGAGTAGGATTTCCTGGTGCTAGGCCTCCTGGCCTCCAAAATTACATCCATCACAGCTTTAGTGAGAGGAATAGTCTGTTTTATTAAGTAATCTGCCACGCAGCCAGGTTTAATGTTTTGAGCTGGGTGTGAAATATCTGATTGTTTTGCTGAGACAGAACTTGACACAGAGGTGCGGGACTTGAGGTAAAATCCAAGGTGGGCCCTGAGCTAAGTTCTTTAAGATTGGGTACCAGTGCTGGCGTGGCCAATCTGGGGCAATCAGGATCATTTTTGGCTTTTTTTGTCTGGCTTTTAGGAATACCTTCGAAATGAGAGGCAGAGGTGGGAAAGCATATAATTGTAGGTTTTTCCAGCTGAATGAGAGAGCATCCACTTTTCATGCTTATGTGTGGCAAGTCCTTGTGCAGAATTTCTGTAGCTGGCAATTCAGTGGGGAGGCAAACAGATCTATGTCCGGCCTCCACCATTTTTGTGCTATCATGTTCAATATTTGTGGATGTAATTTCCACTCGTGTGGATCCATGATGTTTCTGCTTAAGTAGTCTGCCAGAGTACTTTTCTCTCCTGGCAGGAATTGTACTTGCAGATGAACTTGAAAGGTTAGAGCTGTATTCCACAAGGTGGTCATGGCTTGCCTGCAGAGGGGGTATGAATGAGTGCCCCCTTGCTTGTTTATGTACCACATAAATGTGGTGTTGTCTGTCTTTAGTAGTAGTTATCCTGGATGTAAGAGGTCCTTGAAGGCTGTTAGGGCATTTTGTACAACTAGCATCTCTTTTTGATTGATGTGAAGATGCCTTTGTTCTGTAGTCCACTTGCCCTGAATACATTTTCCTGCCAAGTGTGCTCCCCAGGCATAATCCGAAGCATCTGTTGTCAGTGTCTGACTGGCTGAGGGCTGAGTGAAAGGTTGCCCCTTGTTTAGGTGACATACCTGTGCCCACCATCGAAACTCTTGTTGTAGGCAAGGAATAAGTGATATCACTGTTTCCAGACTGTGACAGTGTTGAGACCAAACATTCTTTAGGTAGCATTGTAATTTCCTCATATGCAGTCTGGCATATGGAATTAGTAGTATGCAAGATGCCATGAACCCCAAGGCCTGCAGAATTTTTCTTGCAGGGAGTTGGTTTTTTGTTGCCATCAATTGAAAGTATTGAGTCAGTTGTCCTTGTTTGTCTGGCGTGAGATAACCCATCTGGGCCGTTGTATTTAAGCTGGCACCCAGGAATATTATCTCTTGTGAGGGCACTAGTTTTGACTTCTTTTCGTTTACTGTGTACCCCAGGCAATTTAGCAAGCTTTTTACAAACGCCAGATGCTTTAGAAGAATATTCTTGCTTTCTGCTTGAATAAGGCAGTCTTCCAAGTATGGGTAAATTTGAATCCCCTTTTGTCTGCAAAATGCAATTACTGGTGCCAGGCATTTTGTGAAGACCCTGGGCGCAGTAGATAAGCCAAAGGGCAGTGCAGATAATTGGTAATGCGTTGAACCTAAGAATCTGAGGTATCTTCTGCAATTTTGTCTCATAGGGACATGCAGGTATGCCTCCTTGAGATCCAATGTTACGAGCCAAGCCTTCTTGCCCAGCATGGGAAGAAGCTGCTGTAGTGTCAACATTTTGAATTTTGGAACATCCAGGTCAGTATTTAGAGAAGAAAGATCCAGAAGGGGCATCAAGGCTTTGTCCTTTCTGGGAACCAGAAAGAGTCTCAAGTAAAATCCTTGTCCTTGCTCCTGTGTTGGTACCTTTTGAATAGCTCTCATGTCCATGAGTGCTGTAATTTGTCTTTGAGCCTCTGCCCATTGATTTGGTGGCAGGTTTGGCATTCCTTTTAACCTTGGCAAAGTGTGAAAGTGGAACCTGTAACCTTGAGATACAATATTGAGAACCCATTTGTCTTGGGTGATCATATGCCAATTGTGAGAGAAAAGTGCTAGTCCCCCCCCCCCAAGGGGGCTGCCAAGAGAGAAGTGCTTGGCAGCTGAAGGGGGAAGTCACTGGGACTGTTTTCTATAAGGTTGTGGCCTGTCTTCCCCTCCTTTCTGGGTTGAAGCACCCCATTGTCGAGGCCTGTATGAACCTTGTGGCTGACCTCTGCCTCTTGGACGTCTGTATCTGCCTCTTTGAGGTCTGTCTAACTGGAAAGGACCAATTTTTTGTTGACCAATTTCTGCTAAATCGAGGAGGCTGAACCTGTAAGAAATCCTTCACCGTTTGCATAGATTTTGCCTTATCCTCCCATTTTCTTTAATACCTCTTCTGCCTTAACTCCAAATAAAAAATCCTGCTGCAAAGGTGCATCCAATAATTAGAAGTTATGTACCTACCATAACGTTCCATGTTAGTTGTCTTCTTCTCACCTTCTTTCTTGCTGGATGGGTTCGGAGCCGATCCTCTGCTCTAACTCGGCCACTCTAAAAGCTCGAGAGCTAGTTCCACCGGCTCGAGGCTCCCCTATATCCCACAATGCTAGGTGGTAACTCCTCAGATCTCGTTTGAAAGCCAAGCCCAGCAAGGAAATTCCATAAAAGGAACAAAAGAAAACTCCTCTAGGTCTGTCCAGGCTAGGGGGAAGGAGGGTGGGACGCAAGAAAGAAGGCGAGAAGAAGACAACTAACATGGAACGTTATGGTAGGTACATAACTTCTAAATGTTAAGTTGTCAATCTCGCCTTCATTCTTGCTGGATGGGACCGCGTCCCTAGCACCTTATCCCGGGTGGCCTATCGGAACAGACTCTTGAGTACAGTGGAACCAAAGTTGGCTCGGTCTCTAGAAGCCAAGTCCAACTTATAATGAGAAATGAAGGTATGGGGAGAAGCCCAAGTAGCTGCAGAACAAATCGAATCAATAGGCAGCCTATCTTGGAAAGCTATAGAAGTGGCTAAAGCTCTAGCTGAATGAGCCCTGGGTTTGGATGGCAATTGTTGATGTCTGATCTCATACACAAGGGTAATCAAAGAAGTAAGCCATCTAGAGAGAGATACTTTAGAAATTGGAAGGCCCATTCTACCTTCTGCATAAGAAACAAACAGTTGATCAGATTTCCTGAATTGTTTGGTCCTGTCTAAATAGTACCCATGTTGGCGATGAACATCTAAAAAGTGTAACTTTTGTTCTGACCTATTGGAATAATTAGGGAAGAACACAGGAAGTTCAATGGTTTGATTCAAATTTGCCAGTGAAGCTACCTTGGGCAAAAAGGACAGGTTAGTACGCAAGGACACCCTATCCTTATGAAACACAAGATAAGGGGGACGACTACACAGAGCATGGAGTTCAGAGACTCTTCTAGCTGAAGTGATAGCTACTAAAGAGTGTTTTCCAAGATAGTAACTTTATTGAACATGAAGCCGCAGGTTCAAAGGGGGGAAGAATTAAGGACGCCAGAGCCAAGTTGAGATCCCATTGAGGAGGAGGATCCCTGATTGGTGGTTTGAGGAGAAAAACTCCCTTTAAAAAGGCTTTGCAGAGTTTGTGAGACAATGGAGGACTCTGAGACTCCAACATGAAATTTCGATATTGCTGCCAACTGAACTTTGATGGTAGACGGGGACGAACCCGAGTGGAAAAGTTCGGCTAGAAAGTCTAGAACTGATTGAATGGAAGCAGTGAAAGGATCTATATTCTTTGACTGCGCCCAATAGGAAAAACGTTTCCACTTGCTATGATAAATCTTCCGAGTGGAAGATTTATGAGAGGCTATCAAAATATCTCTAACTGAGCGAGATATCAGAGGAAGCCTGGCTAGAGTTGGAATTGGAGGAACCACGCTGTGAGGTTCAGAGAAGGGAGGGAGTGGTGCAACTGACCCGACTGATGGGTCAAAAGGTCTGGAACTGGGTCCAGATGCCAAGGTTGCTCCAACAGATAACGGTGAAGAAACGGGAACCAAACCTGTCGAGGCCAGTAAGGGGCAATAAGGATCATGGAAGCTTTCTGAGCGATGGCTTTCTGTATTAGCTGAGATATCAGGGGAAGGGAGGAAAGGCATACAGAAGTCCCCAGGGCCAATCGTGTACTAGAGCGTCTCTGCTGGGGTGGCCTGGTTGGGGAAAGAGGATGAAGAAATCGTCACACTTGCTGTTTTGGGGAGTAGCGAAAAGGTCGCAGCAAGGCCGGCCCCACTTTCGAAAAACTTTCTCCAACACTGAATTCTTCAGAGACCACTCGTGAGGCATGAGAATAGCTCTGCTCAATTTGTCTGCAATCACATTGAACTTCCCGGGAATGTGCGTTGCTAACAGAAACCGCTGAGAAGAAATCGCCCATTGCCACAGTCTGAGTGCCTCTCGACATAGGGGGTAAGATCTGGTTCCGCCTTGTTTGTTGATGTACCACACTACAGACATACTGTCTGTCTGAATTGCTATAGTTCCCATGGGAAGAGAGTCTTGTAAGGCTTGCAGCGCTAGAAGCACTGCTCTCATCTCTAGGACATTTATGTGCAAGTGGCACTCGAAAGGTTGCCACATGCCTTGGACCGTCCTGCCCTGGTAATGCCCCCCCCACCCGATCAGGGAGGTGTCCGTTGTCACTGTAGCAACCGGAGGGGAAGGGACGAAAGGTCTCCCTAGGTGGAGCTGGGGAGATGTGATCCACCAAGAGAGATGATTCTTGCACGATTGAGTTATCCGAATAGGATGGGACATTGGAAGTCGTTGGAAAGACCACTGTGTGAAGAGCATCCATTGTAAAATTCTCATATGGAAGCGAGCTAATGGTAGAAGAGGGATGGCCGCCGCCATAATCCCTAAAACTTTCAGGATCAATCTGGCTTTGACTTTGTCGCTCTGCAAGACAAGAGAGACCTGTCTGTGTATGTCTGCTATTCTCTGCTCTGTGAGTCTGGCTGACATGTTGACTGTGTCTAGATTTGCGCCTATAAAGGTAATAATACGACAAGGCGACAAGACAGACTTTTCGTAATTTATTGAAATGCCTAGTGTCTGATATGTGTGAAAAGTGTAGTCTCTGGCAAGAAGCAAAAGATGCTTGGTGGGGGCTGTAAGGAGCCAGTCGTCTAAATAAGGAAACATCTGGAATCCTTGTCGTCTCAGATGAGAGGCGACCACTGCCATGCATTTGGTAAACACTCGGGGGGGGGGGGGGCTGTTGTGAGACCAAAGTGCAGGGCTCTGAATTGGAAATGACTGGTTCCCAGCCTGAATCGGAGGAATCTCCTGGAGCGTCGACTCATTCTGATGTGATAGTACGCATCCTGGAGATCTATCGAGCACATCCAGTTGTCCCGCCCCAAAAGGGGTAGAATGGACTGCAGCGTGACCATCCAAAACTTTGTTTTCTTGACAAACTTGTTCAAGTTGCCGAGATCCAAAATGGGTCTCCAGTCCCGTTTTCTTTGGAACCAAAAAGAATTTGGAGTAGATTCCGGATCCTGTTTGGTCTGCTGGAACTGGTTGAATGGCTCTTTTTGCGAGCAGCTTTGAAATTTCTAATGCTGCTTGCTCCCTTTGACTGGGTGGAACGTCTGGAAGGGAATTTTTGGATTGCTTCGGAATGAAAAGGAATGGGATTCTGTAGCCTTCGGAAATGATAGACTGTACCCACTTGTCTTGAGTTAGGGATAGCCAGGCTTCTGGGTACAGCGACAATCTTCCCCCGACTGCCTCCGAAGGTGGACAGTCGGGCAACACCTCAGGGATGCCGAAAGGGCTTGTCGGAAAAGGATTCTCGACTGCCCTGATTCTGCGGGCCCCCTCTGCCTCTAGGACGGCGTCTACCATTATTGTTCCCCCCTCTGCCTCTGGAGGGGAATCGACTCTGTGCGTCAGGCAAATCTCCCTGAGATTGTTTGCGGAACCACATCTTTCCCCCCTTTCTGGCCTTTGGGGTAAGGCCTAGAAGGAGCAGAAAAACGGACTCCGACGGCAGAGAGAGTTTTGCCATCAGTCTCGCACCTAGTCAGGGTTTCCTTCACTTGAGGACCAAAAAGGGATGATCCGTCAAAGGGGGAATTAGTGAAGGACGCCTTGAAAGGGTCCGCAAAGTTACATAGCCGCATCCAGGCGTGCCGACGCAAGGCTACACCTGTACCTGCCGCTCTACTTGCTCCATCCGCCGCATATGAAAGGAGGCGCATGGAGGAGTTAAGTTACAGAATTAAGGGTTGCCAGCTGAGAGTTCATCCTATCCTGAAAACCCGCAGCTGTTGGGTCCTTTAACATTTTGCTCGCTTCCTTGAGTAAATCCCTCTGAAGACGAGTTGTAATGACACAGGTAATTCAGCGAGCGCATAGTAAAGGTCGCTGACTAGAACATCCGCTTCCCGTACCGGTCGATCGACCTAGACTCCTTGTTAGGAGGGTGAACAGGCACCGAAGGATCAGCTAACTCCTTCTTGGTGGCCGCAGCCACCACCATAGCATCAACAGAGACGCCTTTGGTTAAAAATTCCTTGTCCTTGGGGGCAGTGATAAATTTTGATGGTCTCCTGGGGGTGGGTTCCACTGAGTCAGGAGCCGCCCAGGCCTTCTTTGCCACCACTTGCATAAGGGGGTCAAAGGGAGGGGACACCCAGGAGGTGGAAGGGCGAGAGCCAAACGCCTCAAGATACACAGATTCATCCTCTGAAGGGTTGAGGGCTGGCCAATTCCCCCTCTGTTTTAAGATTGAGGATGTCTGCAAAGGAGACATCTTCAGAGGGGGAACGAGGGGAACCTTCAGAATCCTCTAAATCAGTGTCAGAGGTGACAGACTCAGGGGAGTCAATGTGCTTCCTCTTGCACTGCCTCTTCCTAGGGGGCTCTCCTGCCGGGTCAGGAGAGGCCTCGGAAGAGGAGGAGATCCCCACTGGGGAATCTTGAGGAGCTGGCTCTCTACGGTCGGGGATGAGAGTGTGAGTAGAAATCACCAAAGGCACCATGGAGGGAGGGGCGGAAGGAGCCGACTGTGGAGTTGAACCTGGTTCTAACACGCTCCTCATGACCTCGAAGGCACCCCTGTCAGGCAGAGCCGGAGGTCTCCGCTCCGAAAAGCTGAAGACCTCCCCCGGCACCGACAGTGATGGCTCCGAGGCCGATGTCGGAGCTGAACTCACCAGCGCCGAAGCACCGAGAGGGAGAGCGGGGTCAGACAAGGGTCCGATGCCACTCGCCCCCTCGGAGCCGACGAGGGAAGTCCGGCGCCGAGATTCTTCCAAGGAAGACATCGGAGCAGACGATGGCACCGAAGACAAGGGTATTGGTTCCGACGCCACCACAGTCTCGGGTCCGAGCCGCCCCGGCTCCGAACTCAGAAGAGTCAGAGGAGGAACATTTTGAGTAATGGGAATAGTTCTCGACTGTTGAGTCGGACTTTGAAGCATCTGGGCCAGTGCCTCGGACTTAAGAAGTCGACTCACTACTCTCTGAAGGTCATGATCCGATAGTCTGGAAGACCTAGAGGAGTGAGATCCATGGCTCCGTTCAGACAGCAAAGGTGATGCTGGAGCCGAATGAACGGAGCCAATAGATGGAGATCGGGACCTCTTTCTGGATGTCGGTTCCGACAATTTGATCGGAGCCGACTCACAGTTATGTCTTCCTCGGCTCCGGCCGGAGCTGAGGAAATAGTAGGGTCATGCATTCGAGATTCATCAGCTCCGGCCGGAGCCGATGTTCGAACAGCCTTTGGACCCCCAGAGGACGGCTCGGAGACTGGAGCCGAAGGTCTGGAAGGCTTAGAGGGTTTCCCCGAGGATTGAGTCGAGGGACCCTCAGGCTTCAATAAACCCCTTAAAATGAGTTTATTTTTTCGCTCCTGCAGGACTCTAGGGCTGAAGCCATGGCAAACAGCACACGAGTCCTGCAGGTGCAAAGGCCCCAGGCAGTATACACAAGAAGTGTGACCGTCTGTCAGAGACATCTTCTGACGAGTCACACTTCTTGAAGCCTGAGACCTTCGATTCTTTGGACATATCCAAAAACAAAGTCAAAGTGTAACCACAAACACACACACACACACACACACACACACACACACACACACACACACACACACACACACACACACACACACACACACACACCCCGATTACACTTGTAATATTTTTAAATTACAAATTAGTAATTAACTTAAAAAATTAAAACCCTACAAAACACAACCACTCCAACTACTAAGGTAGGGAGGGAATGGGCCTAAAGCCCAAGGGAATAAAATTAGCAAATTTAGGAAAAAAACTGGGGAAACTTGACTATAAAGGGGAGTAAACTACTTAACTTTGGAAACTATGAGGAAAGCTAACTTAAAAAGGGGGTCTATCTAAGATATTACTCAATATTTCAACTAACCTGACGAGCCAGTTGAAAAAGCACCTTGATCGCTGTAGCGGCAAACGAGATCTGAGGAGTTACCGCCTAGCATTGTGGGATACAGGGGAGCCTCGAGCCGGTGGAACTAGCTCTCGAGCTTTTAGAGTGGCCGAGTCGGAGCCGAGGATCGGCTCCAAACCCATCCAGCAAGAATGAAGGCGAGATTGACAACTTAACATCTTTGCTTTAACATGATCAGGTAAACTTTGCTCTTTTAACCAAGCATGCCTTCGAATGACAAACCCTGTAACTGCTGCTCTAGAAGAGGCCTCTAATGAATCAAAACCACACTGCAAAGTATGTTTACCCACTTGTTCAGCTGCATGCAATAAATCCTGCATTTCCTTATAGTCAGAAAGATCTGAATTTGGAAGCATTTTTTGTTTTAATTGAGACATTAAATATTGCTGATATTTAAGCATGTGAAACTGGCAATTTAAGGCCCTCATTGCTAAAGTTGCAGATGTGTATACTTTCTTCCCCCATCTGTCTAATGCTCTGGAATCCCTGTCAGAGGGAACTGGATTTTTAGCTGTAGAGGCCTTTACCCCTTTGGGACCCTGGGAAATAGTTTCAGGGTCAGCAGCAGGGCTTTTATAAAGACATTTGTGAGAGTCAGGCCTCTGTAGTATCCGTCTGGTTTGACTGGAGCAGGAAGCAAAGAATCAGGATTTAAACTGGATTCAGAGTACACACCATCCACAATGTCTAACACTGGCGGAATAGCAAGGGGTCTGTGTTGAGGCAATAAAAGAAAATCTCTGAGCCTTTTCTTGGATTCTGAGTAATCCTGGCCCTCCCAATGGAAATGTTCCCTCATGGTATGTAAAGTTTCCCCAAAAGAGTAGTCCTCTGGAGGAGAGGCTGAAGGAATTGATTCTTCAGCATCAAAATCCTCATAGGGGGGTAAAGAGTATCCCTGATCTGAGGAGGAATCCGAAGAAATGGACACCCGGTCAGATGAGTCATAGTCTGCATCCTGTCTAGGCCTTTTATCAGGAGGAGGATGGGAACCCCTGATCAGAGTAATTAAGTCTTCGGCCATTTTTAGCATCTGTTTCTTAGGCATAGAGGCCTGTCCTGGTGAATGCTGAACTTGCTTCTTTGTTTTTAAAGGTGTTTTAGACTTGGCAGAAGATTTGATTGTTATTTGAATAGGTCTGAATACACCCTCTGAAGCTGAGGGCTGTTCCGCTGCTTCGGATCCCTCTCAAGGGTTAGTTTCAGTAGGGCCTAAATCTTGAGTATCCGGAGGCCCAGCCATCACCATATGGGAGTCGGAGGCGGCCTGTGGTTCTAAAGAAGCAGTCGTCAGGTGCTGCAAAGGCACCTCACTGAAAACCAGAGAACCAGCGACTGGCCTAGAAAAGGCTTCGTTGTCAGTTTTGGGCCTCGGATGCCTGTCCTTGTCTTTGTGCTTTTTGTGTATCCCGGTCATCGGTTGTTCCGACGGCATGGTATAATTGAATTTTCTGCCAAAATAATGTTGGGCAAAATCAAACAGATGTTTAATAGTGCGCTTGTTAAACCTAGCACAAAACCGACAACCAGTGACGTTGTGGTCTGGGCCTAGGCATGGGATACAGTAAGAATGAAAATCCTTATGCGGTATTTGCTTCCCACAAGAAATACAATTATTAACTTTTACTGACATCGGTCTGAGGTAAAAAAAAGTTTCCCCAACGGGGTACTTAGCTTTATAGAAGACTTTGGTTCTGAAATTCGAATTGAAAATCTCAGGAGTCGGCCAACCGGTACTTGCGAACTGCTTTTGCTTCGGGCACTGCACGGCAAGAAAAACTGAAGAAAATGGCATTGGCTGCATCTTATATACCCCTGTCGCACTGACGTCAGGGAAGAAGCGACAGCAACTGACGCCGGACCAAGACTTTGGAACTCTGGCCGACTGCGGGACCGCCTGACGGCAGGATAACCCAAGTGTAATGACTGCAGCAGTGAAACACGATGAACATTTTCACTTGCTCTTGATAAATGTGCAAAAAAAATAAGTTATGTACCTACCATAACGTTCCAGGTTAGTTGTCCTTCATCTCGTCTTACTTCTTGTTGTTTGGGTTCGGAGCCGATCTTCGACTCCGACTCTGCCTACTTCTATAGCTCAAGAGCTATTTATTGGCTCGAGGCTAACCCTTATCCCAGAATGCCCAGCGTCAGCTACCCAGATCTTGTTTGTGATTGCGCACACTAGCCATATAAAGTAACCAGTAACCTAAAACCGATTACCAAAATAACAGATCAGAGTAAACCGTCATAAAATTACCTGGCACGTGAAACCAAGAAAAAGGAAATCAGCCAGTGAAACCATAGTGAACTCCTCTCAATTCTCTAGGAAGGGGGAAGGAGGGGGGGACGCAAGAAGGAAGGCGAGATGAAGGACAACTAACATGGAACATTATGGTAGGTACATAACTTCTTTATGTTAAGTTGTCCTATCTCACCTTCGTTTTTGCTGTTTGGGACAGCGTCCCTAGCACCTAAAGACCCCGGGTGGCTCATTGGAACAGACTCTTCAGAACAGTGGAACCAAAGGAAGCCCTGCTCCAGGAGACCACATCCACTTTGTAATGAGAGATAACGGTATGCGGGTTTGCCCAAGTAGCAGTTGCACAAATTGAGTCTATGGGCAATTTAGACCGAAAGGCTACAGACATGGCTAATGCTCTAGTAGAATGACCTTTTGGTTTTGCTGGTAGATGTTTATGCCTTAACTGATAAATAAAGGCAATGGTGTCAAATAACCATTTGGATAAGTTCACCTTAGAAACTGGAAGGCCTTGCTTATTGTGAGCATAGGAGAGAAATAATTGGTCTGACTTTCTTAGCTCTTTGGTCCTATGGAGGTAAAAATGTAATTGTCTGTGCACATCCATTTGGTGAAGACCGTATTCTGCCTTGTTGCTACAATTGGGAAAGAAGACGGGGAGACTGATGGATTGATTTAAATTGTTTTCTGAACAGACTTTTGGTATGAAGGATGGGTTGGTTCTCAGAGAAACTCTTATCTTTGTGAAACACCATATATGGAAGAGGAACACAGAGTTCTTGGGAGTTCTGAAACACATCCAGCTGAGGTAATAGCAACCAGAAAAAGTGTTTTCCAAGAAAGAAATTTTAAGGGACATGAAGCTGCTGGTTCAAAGGGAGGCAGAATCAAAGTCAAAACTAAACTGAGATCCCAAGGAGGAGGTGGATCCCTCACTGGGGGTCTAAGAAGAGATGTTCCTCTCATGAAGGCTTTGCAGAGCTTATGAGACATTATGCTAGAATTAAGAATTCCAATATGAAAATTAGATATGGCTGCCAGTTGTACCCTGATGGTAACAGCAGCCACACCAGACTGATAATGCTCTGCTAGAAATTCTAAAATTTGATGGACTGGGGTTGAATAGGGGTCTAAGTTTTTAGATTCTGCCCAGTAAGAAAATCTTTTCCATTTGCTAGCATAAGTCTTTCTCTTAGCTGAATTATGGGAGGATACGATAATATTGCGAACTGCTGGGGAGATACTTGGAAGCCTGGCTAAGGTAGGAAGTGGAGAAACCAAGCTGTGAGCTTGAGAGTCTGAAGGGATTGGTGTAACCCGCCTGACTGATGAATCAACAGATCTGGCACTGGGTCCAGAACCCAAGGCTGGTCTAGAAGGTGAAGGTGCAGGAATGGAAACCATATCTGTCGAGGCCAATAAGGGGGCAATGAGGATCATTTTGCAACCCAACGATTTTGCTTTCTGTACGAGTCTTGGAATTAGGGGAAAAGGGGGAAATGCATAAAGGAGTCCCTGAGGCCAATCATGGACTAGAGCGCCCCTGGGAGTTTGACCTGGAGGAGGAAGCAGGGAGAAGTAGCTGCTGCATTTGTTGTTGAGGGGAGTGGCAAATAGATCGCAGCAAGGCCGGCCCCATTTGCGAAGATAAGGTCTGCAACTTCCTGATTCAGAGACCACTAGTGAGGCATGAGGATAGCACTGCTGAGCCTGTCCGCTATTACGTTGGATTTCCCAGGGATGTGTGTTGCTATCAGAAAACGTTGGGAGGAAATGGCCCATTGCCATAGCCCGAGGGCTTCTCGACACAAGGGGTAGGACCTGGTCCCGCCCTGCTTGTTGGTGTACCACAAAACTGACATGTTGTGGGTTTGATTTGGATCTCAATAGTCCCGGAAGGAAGAGAGTCTTGAAGAGCTTCCAATGCTAGGAGCACCGCTCTCATCTGTAGGACATTGACATGCAGATGGTACTAGTGAGGTTGCCACATGTCTGGGACTATCCTGCCTAGATAATGTCCCCTCACCCTATCAGGGAGGCATCTGTGGTCACTGTGGCTACCTGAGGGGGTTGAATGAAAGCTCTGCCCCGAGTCACAAGTGGGGAGACCATCCACCAAGACAGGTGTCTTTTGCAGGTTACTGTAATCAGGATCATGTGAGACATGGGTAGTTCCTGGAAGGACCACTGCGTAAAGAGAAGCCACTGAAGGACTCATGTGGTAATGCGCTAATGGTGCAAGAACAATGGCAGCTGCCATGGAGCATAGAACTTGCAGGACATGTCTGACTTGGACCTTTCTGCTCTGCATTAGAAATTACACTTGTTGGCAAATAGAGAAAACTCTTTCCTGAGGTAACCTTGCAAACATCTGTTTTGTGTTTAATTCTGCTCTTATATATGTAACAGACTGACAGGGCAACAAGGCAGATTTTTTTTTAATTTACTGTAATGCCTAGTTGGATGCAGGTTGATATTGTATAATCCCATGCCTCTAAAAGTTGATGCCTGGTGGTAGCAGTTAGGAGCCAGTCGTCTAGATAGGGAAACACCTGGAATCCTTGACGTCTCAGGTGAGCCGTGACTACTGCCATACATTTGGTGAACATCCTGGGGGCTGTGGTGAGACCAAAGGGCAGAGCTCTGAACTGATAATGACTGGCCCCTACCCGGAAGTGAAGAAATCTCCTGGAGCGTCTGTCCATTTGATATGGTAGTACGCATCCTGAAGATCTATGGAGCACATCCAGTTGTCCTGACCCAGAAAGGGGAGAATGGACTGTAGTGTTATCATCCGGAACTTTTTTTTTGTACAGATTTGTTCAATCTGCTGAGATCAAGTATTGGTCTCCAGTCCCCTGTCTTTTTTGGTACTAAAAAGAATCTTCAGTAAGTTCTGGATCCTAGTTGGTCTGCAGGGACTTCCTGAATGGCTCTTTTTTCTAACAGTTTTGAAACTTGAATAACTGCTTGATCCCTAAGAATGGGTGGGACATCTAGGATGGACTTTTTTGACTTTAGTGGGGACTGATGAAAAAGGATTTTCTAACCTCTGGAAATGCTAGACAGTACCCATTTGTCACTTGTTATATTTTGCCAGGCTTTTGGGTACAGGGAAAGTCTTCCCCTGACTGCCTCCAGAGGTGAGCAGTCGGGCAACCAGTCAGGGATGCTGAAAGGGTTTGGCAGAGAAAGTTTCTCTGTCACCCTGATTTTGCGGTCCTCCTCTGCCACGAGGGTGGCGTCTGCCATTGTTGTTGTTTCCCCCTCTGCCCCGGGGGAAATAAAATCACCACGTGTGTCAGGCAAGGGTCCCTGGGACTTCTGAAACCACATCTTTCCACCCTTCTGACCTTTGTGATAAGGTGTGTTAGGAGTGGAAAAACGGACTCCTATGGCAGAGAGAGTCTTGCCTTCCTGCTCGCACCTGGTAAGCGTATCTTTCACATGAGGCCCAAAAAGCGAGAAGCCATCAAAAGGAGTATTTGTGAAGGACGCCCGAAAGGGTTCCACAAATTGACACAGCCGCAGCAAAGCATGTCTCCTGAGAGTCACTCCTGTACCTGCGGCTCTGCTCGCTCCCTCAGCTGCATAGGAAATCAGCCTCGTGGAGGAGTTGACTATAGAATTAAGAGTTGCAAGCTGGGAAGCTATTTTGGCTGATGCTCCCTCAGCTGTAGGATCTTGTAGGGTATCTCCAAGCTCTTTTAGGAGATCCCTTTGAAGTAGTGTAAAATGAAAAGACATAATTCAGGGACCTCATTGAGAAGGTCGCTGAGAAAAATAAACATTCGCTTCCCATATCTGTCCATCATCCTAGACTCTTTGTTTGGTGGATGGACAAACAAAGAAGTTTCTGCTAATTCTTTCTTGGTGGCTGCTGCTACCACCATGGCATCAACTGACACACCTTTAGAGAGAAATTGTTTGTCCTGGGGGGCTGTTATGAACTTTAGTCTCCTCGGAGTAGGTTCCACAGAATCCGGAGCTGACCAAGCCTTTCGAGCCACTACAGACATGAGTGGATCGAAAGATGGAGACACTCAGGAGGTGGTGGGTCGGGAACCAAATGCCTCCAAGTATACAGACTCGTCCTTGGTTGGGGCTAGGGAAGACCACCCCTCTGCCTAAGTATTTCAAGGACGTCCGAAAAGAAAACATCTTCAGAGGGGGACCTGGGGGAACCATTCCAATTCATCCAGGTCTGTATCTGAGGTGACAGACTCAGAGGAGTCTAGGTGCTTTCTCTTGCACTTCTTCCAAGGAGGCTCCACTGAGTGACCAGGGGAGGTCTCGGAAGAAGAGGGGGCACCCAATGGGGTGTCCTGGGGCATAGGTTCCCTAAGCTTCTGGACTGGAGGAGCAGAGGTTGGCACAGGCACCACAAGAGGAGCTGATGGGGCTGACAGTAGGGCTGCTTCAGGGGACAGCACACTCTGCACAATCCCGAAGAAAGAAAGCTCCGAAGAGACGGGAGTCCTTCTCCGCGTCGAGGGCGACAGCTCTGAGGCCGATGTGGGAGCCAAGCTCACCTGCGCAGAAGCTCCGAGAGGGAGAGTGGGGTCGGACAAGGGACCGATGCTACTCCTCCCCTCGGAGCAGACGAGAGAGCTTCGGCGCCCAGATCCCTCGATGGACGGAACAATCGAGGTGATCGGAGCAGACGTCAGAACCGAAGAGGAGGGGATAGGTGCAGTTGGTTCTACTATCAGCGCATCAATGGTCTCTGGCTCCAAACTAAGTGTAGTCGGAGGCGGATGGAGCCGCAACCTGCTGAGGTGGGCTGGAAAGTAATTTCACAAGGGCCTGTGATTTAAGCAACCTGCTGACTACTCTCTCCACGTCCTGATCCGATAACCTAGAGGATCGAGAAGAGTGGGATGAAGAGCAGTGACTGGCACCGTGCGGATCAGCTCCAATGAAGGAGACCTTGCTCGCTTGTGGCACCGAGACGGCTCCGAGGTAGCAGTTGGAGCAGAGGGAGGAGATGACGTGTCGATGCTAGTCGGCACAGACAAACTTGGTTGTTAAGCCCAGGAGTCAGTTCTGACGATGGAGCCAATGGCCTGACAGACAGAGGATTTCACTGGCTGAGAACCTTTAGCCGGGGAATCCTGTGCTTTCAATAATCCTCGAAGGATTAATTTGTTTTTCTGCTCCTGCAGGATCCTTGGACTAAATGCATGACAGAGCAGGAGTCCTGCAGGTGCACAGCCCCTAAACAATAATCACAGCTAATGTGCCTATCTGTCAGAGACATTTTCCGACAGCATGAGTCACACTTTTTGAAGCCAGAAACTGTGGCCTCTTTAGACATCTTACACAACTAAACTAAGAAACAAAGTGTCTTTTTTTTTTTTTTTTTTTACAGTTGAGGAACAGAAACGAGAGCCTCTAATTTAAACGGCTGTCCTAAGGGGGGGGGGGGGGGGGGACTCTCTAATTTAAATGATTTCAGGGGAAACAGAAGGCCTGCGAGATATGCAGCAACAGCCAACAAAGCTACAACACACACAAGAAAGGCGATAAGGGATAAAAACTATATCTAGACAAAAACTTGACAAATTTTAAGAATAAACAACAATTATAATCATAGAAAAAACTATACTAAGCCTGAGCCAGTAACGAAGCAACCTCGCAGCTGAAACGGCAAACGAGATCTGGGTAGCTGACGCTGGGCATTCTGGGATAAGGGTTAGCCTCGAGCCAGTAAATAGCTCTCAAGCTAGAGAAGTTGGCAGAGTCGGAGCCGAAGATCGGCTCCAAACCCAAACAGCAAGAACGAAGGTGAGATGGGACAACTTAACATCTATGTTTACAGCACAAAAGTTGCATCACCAAGAAAATATCATTCTGGGACAGGAATGTGATATAAAGGAACTTGAGCAGGAGGGAGTGTATACATATTTGGGAATTTTTGACAATAAAACATGAATAAAAACAAAAATCAGTAAGGAATACTTCAAAAGACTAAAACTAATACTGAAAACAGCCTTGCCATCTAGGAATAAAGTCCAAGCTATAAACCAATTTCTCTTCCTGTCCTTACAGTTTTGGGGTGACTGCCTGGCCTCAGAAGGTATTGGATCAGCTGGACAGGAAAACAAACAAAAAAAAATCACTGTATACCAAACACTATGTATTCCTCACTCTGAAGGAGATACGAGCGTCATCAAAAATGAATACTTTTGTATGCAGAGATCTACACATCTACTGACCTCATCAGACCCAAACATTGTGAAAGTTTTGAAACACGAGGAGAGGAAGTCTAAGTTAGTTTGGCAAAAGCATTCCAGTGTTCAAGTAGAAATGGAAACAAAACCAATCAGACAACTGAATCTGCCAAAAAACAAAAGAAAGAATGCAAAGAGAAGGATAAGAGAAGGAAAGAAATGCGGAAAAGACAAATATTGTTGTAAGTAAACAGATCTACTGTAATAACCTCATGTTGATCAGGACTTGACATAGGAATTGTTAAGAAAAGGTAAGCTGAAATCAAACTATGAAAGGTTAATAACGACGGCCCAGGGTACTGGACTATGTACTCTCTGCTTTACAAAGTCCACTGAACACATGGGAGGAAACAGACAAATGTAGTTCTGCAAAAAAGAAATAGAAACAGCTGCACATCTTGTTGCTGGCAGAGGGACTGTACACTGAAAGGCACAATAATGTGGCAAGTCCATTACATTGGGGATTGAGCAAACACTACATTACAGAAGTAGCTGAGAAGCATTGTAAATATGATCCACAAAGCATTACAGAGAACGATAAAGTTGTACATTGCAAGAAATTACCTATTACCAACCATTAAAAAACGATGAAGATATAGTAGTCCATGAAAAAAAGTAGAAATGATCATTAAAACTGCTACACCTAGTGATTAGGGTCTTACATGCAAAGATACATAAAATATCAGATTTGCAGGCAGAAATGAGAAAGTACAGTTGTGTACACTTACCATAAATGTAGATGTTCGACTGTATTCACTGTTGCAGTCATCACATTTGGGTAATCTGCTGGCAGGCTGCCCTCAGTTGGCCTGATTAACAAAGTCTTGGGTCCTGCATCGGTTGCTGTCCCTTCTTCCATGACGTCAGGTCGTCAGGGGTATAAAACATGCAGCTGACGCGATTACATTGTTTTTTCTTGCCCCAGATGTCAGGTGCCCCCCAAATGGAGTGCAAAATATATTATATATATATTTATATATATATATATATATATATATATATATATATATATATATATATATATATATATATATATATATAATTTAAAACACAATAAATATACCTCCAAACAAAAAGCAAATGCACCCAAAAAGGCGTTTAAGCATAGTAAAAGAAAGTAGAGGTATAGTAAGAGAAAAAACAGGGGGCTGAATGGTGGGTAACCAGGACTGTAACAGTGAATACAATCGTGTTTCACTGTTGCAGTCATCACATTTTAGTAGAATCCCAAAGCTATGGTTGGGAGGATGGATTTATACAGCATTAGGACCAGCTATAAGGCCCTGCAGGACAGCAGTGGCAAAGCCAGCTCTGGATTTGGAGAAGAAAGGTAAATGGTAATGTTTGGTGAACGTATGAACTGAGCTCCAGGTAGCAGCTTCTAGAATGTCTCTGGTAAGAACGCTTCTGAGAAAGGCTGCAGAAGTAGATGCAGGCCTGGTGGAATGCGATCTGATCCCTTGGGGAACAGTTTTACCATGGTGCATATAGCAGAAACGAATACAATGGCTTATCCATTTGGAAATAGCCTGCTTTGAAATAGCCTTTCCCTCAGCCCCTGCAGCAAATGCCACCAGTAGTTGTTCAGATTTTCGTAGAGATTTTGTCCTGTTTAAGTAAAATCAAAGTTGTCTATGTACATTCAATGAATGCAGAATCCGCTCACCCTTGTTCTGTGGATTGGGAAAGAAAGTTGGCAGATGAATGGCCTGATTAAGAGCCACACTGGTTACCACCTTAGGCGTGAAATATGGATTGGTCCTGAGAGACACCCTGTCCGCATGAAAAATAATGAAAGGCTCCACTGCCATAAGAGCCTGTAATTCAGAAATCCTTCTAGCTGAAGTGACTGCTAAAAGGAAAGCAGTTTTCCAGGAGATAAATTTTAGGTCTGCAGTAACAGCTGGCTCAAAAGGAGGGAGAGTGAGTTTTTCCAATACAAAATTGAGGTCCCATGCAGGGGTTGGAGCTCTCCTGGGAGGTCTTAAGTTTTTGGCCACTCTGAGGTACTGCTTTAGCAGAGGATGAGAAAAGAGGGGAGGCTCTGTGTTGTAATGAGCTGAAATGGCAGAGGCATGGATTTTTATGGAAGAAAAAAATAGGCCCTTATGAAGCATCTCAGTTAAGTATTGCAGAATCTGAGGAATACTGGGCATTGCTGTGCTTATTCCTTGTGACTGGTTCCAGGCACAGAATCTTTTCCATTTGTCAGCGTAAGATTTTCTAGTACTAGGCCTTCTCGCCTCCAAAATGACATCCAACACAGGTTTGCTGAGGGATGCCAAGGGTGAATTTAGATGATCAGCCACGCTGCAAGATTCAAAGTTTGGAGCCGAGTGTGCAGAATTTGGTGGTTTTGCTGCGACAGTAGTTAAGGTGTCTGAGGCAGGTGCCACGGTGGAAGGTGTGACACATTGCGCAGGAGTGGGTACCAGTGTTGGCGAGGCCAGTCTGGAGCAATCAGAATCATTTTTGGTTTGTCCTGTCTGACTTTTAGTAGAACTTTGGAGAGCAGAGGCAGAGGGGGAAAAGCATAAACTGATAGAGCATCCACTTTCCAAGCTTTTTTGTGATGAATTCTTGTGCAGAATTTGTCAACCTGGGGGGGGGGGGGGGTGAGGCAAAAAAGATCTATGTCGGGACTCCCCCCATTTGCATGTCAACATGTTGAAAATTCGTGGTTCCAGTTTCCATTCGTGTGGGTCTAAAAGATTTCTGCTTAGTTAGTCTGCCAGAGTATTCAGCTTTCCTGGCAGGAATTGAGCTTGCAGTTGTATTTGATAGGTCAAGGCAGTGTTCCACAATGCCATGGCTAGTTGGGCAAATGGGGGTAGGAATGTGTACCCCCCTGCTTTTTTATGTACCACATAACTGTGATGTTGTCTTTCTTTATCATTAATTGTCCTGGATGAAGGTAGTCCTTGAAGGCTGTCAGTGCATTCTGTACAGCTAGCATCTCTTTCTGATCGATATGAAGGTGCATTTGACTTGGGCTCCATTTGCCCTGAATGCACTTCCCTGCCAGATGAGCTCCCCAAGCATAGTCTGATGCTTCTGTAGTTAGGGTTTGGGCGGCAGGGGGTGGAGTGAATGGCAGTCCCCTGTTTTGGTGGCAGGCCTCTGCCCACCATAGGAACTCTAGTTGCAGGCAAGGTATGATAGGAATCATTGTTTCCAGGCTATGACAATGCTGACTCAAACTTTTTAAGTACCACTGAAGTTTCTTCATATGCAGTCTTACATATGGAATTAGAAGAATACAAATGAAGCCCAAGGCTTGCAGAATTTGTCTTGCAGATAGCAGGGTTTTTGTGGCCACCTCTTTGAAGCAAGTCACCAACTGAATTTGCTTTTCTGGCACAAGGTAAGTCATCTGGGCAGTTGTATTCAAGCTTGTACCCAGGAATGTAATTTTTTGAGAGGGTACCAGTTGTGATTTCTTTTCATTTATTGTGTACCCTAGACAAGTTAGAACCCTTTTTACAAATGCCAGATGCTTTAGAAGAATGTCCTTGTTTTCTGCCTGAATTAGACAATTGTCCAGGTATGGATATATCTGAATTTTTCTTTGCCTACAAAATGCAATTACTGGAGCCAGGCACTTTGTGAAGACCCTGGGCGCAGTAGATAAGCCAAAGGGCAGTGCAGAGAACTAGTAATGCAAATAGCCTGCTTTGAAGTGGAGGTTAGGCTGCCACTGACGTCCCCTGTAGGCACCTCTGGATTGACCTCTGCCTCTTGGGCACCTATTCCTGCCTCTCTGTGCTCTGGAGGTGTCTGGAAAGGACCAATTCTTGGAAGGCCAGTTCCTACTAAACCTTGGTGGCTGGACCTGTAAGAAATCCTTGACTGTCTGGACAGATTTTGCTTTCTCTTCCACCTTCTTCAACACTTGCTGTGCAGGGGAGCCAACCAAATTGTGCTTATCCATGGGAGCATCTAGGAGCTTTGATTTTACATGGTCTGGTAAGGACTGCTCTTTTAACCATGCATGCCTTCTGATCACTGTACCAGTCATAGCTGATCTAAAGGAAGCCTCCAGTGCATCATAGCCGCATTTTAAGGAATGATTACTGACCTGCTGAATGTTATGTTCCATGTCTTGAAGAGACTTTCGGTCCAAAGGTTCAGGAGAGGACAGATTTTTAGTTAACTGATCTAACATAAATTCCTGATACTGAATCATGTGGAATTGACAGTTTAAGGCCCTAGCCGAAAGAGTAGCAGAAGTATAAACTTTTTTACCCAATCTCTCTAAGGCCCTAGATTCCCTTTCAGAGGGGAGGGTTTTTTTGGCAGAGGTAGCTGCTACAGCCTTGGGGCCCTGTGAAATAGTTTCAGGATCTGCCAAAGGAGTCTTATACAAGTGATAATGTGAGTCCGGCACCCTGTAGTATCTGTCGGGCTTAGCAGGGGCTGGAGGAAGTGAATCAGGAGCAGTACAAGCATCATTAAAAGCATCATCCACAACTGTAAGTACTGGAGGAATGGCTAAAGGCCTATGCTGTGGCAAATGCAAAAAGGTCCTAAGCCTTTTCCTAGAGTCAGAAAAATCCTGGCCCTGCCATTGAAATTGTTCCCTCATAGCATGCAAGGTTTCCCCAAAGAAAATTCCTCAGGAGGAGAGGCAGAAGGAATGGAGTCTTCTGCATCAGAGTCCTCATATGGAGAGTAAGGGCCCTCAGGAGGGTTTATATTTTCTGAATCATCTGAGGAGTAATCAGTAGAAACTGGCTCAGGGGGCTCTGCTCTAGGCCTCTTCTCTGGAGGGGGGTGAGAGGCCCTGTCAGGGTGAGACTGGGTTCCCCTGATTAAAGAAATGAGATCCTCTGCTAGACTAAGCATTCGAGTACTAGAGCTAGGCCTGTGAGAGGGGGCTTTAGCAGGCACTGCCTTTGAAGATTTAGCTGCTTTAGCCCTGGCAAAAGCCTTAATTGACATGGATGCAGGGGGCCTAGCAGCTCCACGTGCAGGAGTAGATACATCTAGGGGAATAGTATCTGATAAATCCTGAGAAACTGTAAGAGCAGGTGGAACAGCCATGCTGGAAGAGGCCTCGGTAGTAGGAGGCATGCTTTCGGCCGAAGGAAGAGCCGCAGACTCGGTTACAGCCGAAACCGAGACACTCGCGGTCGGCTTAACCGCGGTTTCTTCCGAAACCGTGGACCGCGAGTGTCGGTCCTTTTCCTTACGCTTTTTGGCTAAATGTGAAGTCGGAGTCTCCGACAGCATGATATAAGCAAAAGCGAAGCCGAAAAACTCCTCTGCAAACTCCGACCGACGTGTAAGTGTCCGTCAGTTGAAGGAAGCACAGGCTAGACAAGCTGCTACGTCGTGGTCTGGGCCTAAACAAGGTAGGCAGTAAGAGTGGAAATCTTTATGAGGTATTTGTTTCCCACAAGTTAAACAGTTATTCACTTTTTCTGACATCGGCTGAGGCAAGAAAGTGTCCCCAACGGGGTACTTAGCTTTTTAGAAGTCTTCGGTAGTAGCAATCTCTGGTTCTGACCGACCGGCACTTGCGAACAGCTTCTGCTTGGCCACGCGGCAAGAAAGACTGGGGAAAATGGCGTCGGCTGATGCCTTTATACCCGAAGAACTGCAGCTATGACGTCGGGTGAAGTGTGACATCAGCCGAGGCCAGACCCAGACTTTGGAATCCGGCCGACCGAAGGGCTGCCTGAGGCCAGGACAACCCATTTGTTAGGACTGCAGATGCATCCTTGAAGGACATCTAGTAATGCAAGTAGCCTGCTTTGAAGTGGAGGTATCTTCTGGAAGATTCACTGATTTGGATATGTAGGTAAGCCTCTTTTAAGTCTAGAGTTACCAACCAGGCATTTTTGCCTAGCATAAGAAGTAACTGTTGAAGAGTCAGCATCTTGAATTTTGGAATGTCCAGAAATGTGTTTAGAGTAGATAAGTGCAGAATTGGATGCCATGATTTGTCTTTACTGGACACCAGCAAAAGTCTTGAATAGAAACCTTGTCCCTTTTCCTCTTCTGGTACTGTTTGGATAGCCCCCATGTTCATGAGGGACAGTACTTGTTTCTGGGCCTCTGCCCACCGATTTGGGGGCAGGTCTGGCCATCTGTTTAGGATAGGCAACGTGTGGAAATGAAATCTGTAACCCTGGGATACTATATTTAAAACCCATTTGTCCTGGGTTATAAGTTGCCAGTTTCGTGCATGAAGTGCCAGTTTTCCCCCCAAAGGGGTGGCTAAAAGGTAAGTGCTTGGTAAGTGTACAGGGAAGTCATTGAGACTGTTTACCATAGGGAGGAGCCTTGTTGCTTCCAGATTTGGAGGTGGAGGCACCCCATTGTTTTGTTCTAAAAGTCCCTTGTGACTGAAACCTGGAGCCTTTGGAATGTCTGGGTTTGACTTGAGTGGCTCTCGAAGTGACTGGAAAGGACCAGTTCTTAGTAGGCCAGTGCCTACTAAATCTTGGAGGTTGCATTTGTAAGAAATATTTCACAGTTTGCATAGATTTAGCTTTATCTTCCATCTTTTTTAAAACTTCTTCAGCGTTATTACCAAAAAGAGACGGTCCTGTTGTAAAGGAGCATCCAACAATTTTGCTTTAACATGATCAGGCAGAGTTTGCTCTTTGGAGCCAAGCATGCTTTCTTAGCACAAACTTTTTTACAGTAGCCCTGCAAGAGGCCTCCAAAGAATCAAAACCACATTGCAAAGTATGTTTTCCAACTTGTTCAGATGAATGTAATAAATCCTGTAAATCTTTATCTTCCACACAGTCAGAGATTAACATCATTTTCAGTTTAGGTAGTCCCATGATATGCTGTTGATATTTAAGCATATGAAGTTGACAGTTTAAAGCCCTGATTGCCAAGGCTGCAGAAGTATAAACCTTCTTACCCCATCTATCCAGTGCCCTAGAATCTCTATCAGAAGGGCGTAGGATTTTTAGCAGAAGAGGCCTTAATGCCCATGGGACCCTGAGAAATTGTTTCAGGATCAGCAATAGGATTCTTGAAAAGGAATTTGTGGGAGTCAGGAATCCTGTAGTATCTGTCTGGCTTACAAGGAGCTGAAGGCAGAGAATCAGGAGCCAAACTAGATTCTGAAAAAACATCATCAACAATGTCTAGAACAGGAGGTACAGCCAAAGGCCTATGCTGAGGGAGAAGAAGAAAATCCCCAAGTCTCTTTTTAGATTCAGAGAAATCCTGACTTTCCCAGTGGAAATGTTCCCTTAAGGTATGTAAAGTTTCCCCAAAGGAAAAATCCCCAGGGGAGAAGCAGAAGGAATGGAATCTTCTGCATCAGAGTCCTCATAAGTAGGTATAGACAAATCCTGTTCATTGGAAGAGTCAGAAAAAATAGAATCCTGTTCAGAAGATTCATAACCAATGTCTTGCCTAGGCCTCTTAGGAGGGGGTTTGGCTATCCCTGATCAGAGTAATTAAATCTTCAGCCATTTTGATCATTTGATAGGAGCCTGCACATGTGACCCAGGCGTCCTTTTTTTAGACACAGATTTAGATTTTGGCCTTAGTTTTGAAGATGGCGTCGGTCTAATATACAAACCTGTAGGCCTGAAAACACCCTCAGAAGCCAGTGCCTGCACAGCGGCTCCGGACCCATCTAAGGTAGAGACATCCATGGGTTCCATAACTGAAGCATCTTGCAGCATACCAGACTCCAAATGGGTCGCAGTAGAGGCCTGCAAATCAGAAGTAGCAGGTATCAGGGGCTGCGAAAGCACCTCACTGAGTACCGGCGAACTGGCGATTGGATTAGGAGATGCGTCGTCGTCAGTTTTGGACCTCGGTCTGTCTATTTCTTTGCGTTTTTTTAGGTATTCCAGTAGTCTGATTGCTAACAGACATTTCTGGATAATTAAATAGTGAGCCAAAATATTGAGAGGCAAAAATATACCGACGTTTAATAGTGCGTTGATTAAATTTAGCATAAAACCGACAGCAAGGCACGTTGTGGTCAGGGCCTAGGCAAGGACTACAGTACGAATTAAAATCCTTATGAGGTATTTGCTTCCCACAAGTAATGCAATTATTAACTTTTACTGACATCGGTAAGGAGCAAGAAAAAAAAAAGTTTCCCCAACGGGGTACTTAGCTTTTAGTTGAAGACTTTGATTCTGAAACTCGGCGTCGGCTGCATGTTTTATACCCCTGACTACCTGAAGTCATGGAAGAAGGGACAGCAACCGACGCAGGACCCAAGACTTTGTTAATCAGGCTGAATGAGGATAACCTGCCAGCAGAAATTCCAAATGTGATGACTGCAACAGTGAAACACGAAGAATATCAATGCAGAAGATACCCAAACAGTTGCAACAGTGATAAGGTCAGTGGGTCTAGTAAAAGAACTACAGTCATACTTGGGTATGCTACCAATACATGTAACACGTTATGAATTGCAGAAGTCAATTTTGGAGACAATGCAGGTGCTGCAAAGAGAACTTAAAGCTAACATCAAAGACTAAAACAATATAAATTTCATGAACTTTAATAATACCCTGACTTAGGAATGGGGTCTATTCCTATTATGGTAATAGAAGCCCAAAAGACTTTGGAAAATTAAACAGAGCTAAGCAATATGGTGTGAAGGTAATTTGTATCAGATTGTTGAAACAACAAGAGGTTTTACAAGCAGACTGCAAGAGCATTGTATTAATATTAGACCAGGGAAAAATGACAATCCAGAAACAACAACAACAAAAAAATATTTTTTTATGTTCTTCCAAAATGGCTGCACACTGATCAATTGCCTAATTTCAGGTCTCCCAGTGTGAACAATAACTAAGAAATAACAGCTAGTGATAGTCAGCCTGAGTGAAGTTCAGTTATTGGCTAGTAGATAGAATGCCTAGATGCCAGCAAAAAAGAAATTTAAAGAACCTGAAAGAAAATCAGCCACAAAATGTAAAGAGAAAACAATGGCTTGTTTGTTCAGCAAAAGGCAGCTCAAGCTTCAGCTTTGGCACAAGAGATAGCCTCCAGTAATCTAGAGGAAAAAAAATAAATCAATTGTACTCAAACATGATTAAAATAAACTAAACATTGAAGGAGTACATATCAACTCAAATAACAAAAGGCTGGGGGGGGGGGCGGAAGAGAAGTTATTCAGATGAACTTCAAAAATCAGAGTACAAACTAAAGAAAAGGCTAGTGGAGTATGAAACTTCAAGAAGAGTTATTTAAAAAACAAAACGGTAATTGGGAATTAGAGCGAGCAGATCAAGCTGAAATTTTCTGACGCACCGGAGAAACTGGAAGTAACAGACTATATTAATTTTATGAAAGCACAAATAAGCAACTGGACTGCGGTAGTGGTGCCGCGGTAGCATTGTCGCCTCACAGCAAGACGTTGTCGCGTTCGATTCTCAGCTAGAGCATCTTCTGTGGGGAGGCCTGCATGTATGGGCATGCCTTCGTTGAAGGCTGTGCGTCAGGGCTGGTAACTCGGCACGTAAAAATCCACTACCACACATTAGCGGACCGGAGTTCCGCTGTGGCGACCCCCTAACCGGGATAAGCCAAAAGACACAACAACAACAACAACAACAAATAAGCAACTAGACTGGTATTCCACAGCAGGATTTGTTAACTGGAAGGGGACATCAAGTGAATGCTCTATACCTGGCCATGAGAAAGTAGCCAAGACCTGTATTATTAGTAAAGATGCAACCATACTGTCAGAAAGAGTTGATCCTGATGAACTGTGGAATTGGAGACACAGTGTTTGCGAAAAACACAATCACTGTACACCAGGCAGAAGGTGAGCAAATGCTTCCCAGCAACCAGGGAATGTTGAGATGTAGGTATGAGAGTTTCAAGCATCTGTATTTAGCTGTCTTCAGAATATTTTTTTCCTGTAGATCAATACACTTTGGATACCAAACAGGCCAAGGAGGAAATAAAAAAAAAATGTTTACCCAACAAAAAGTGAGCCAGCAAACAAAAGGTGACTCAGCTTCTCATCCTTCTGACAATAAAAAGAGAGACGCTTTGTCAGTAAAACCCTTTCCAATATTCCAAAGGAAAATGCTTGAGAGAGAGAGAGAGACAAAAAAAAAAAAAAAAATCACAGGAGTGGACTATTCCCTTAACTTGAACCAGAGTCTAATGTTGGGAGATGGGGATAAACAGGAAGAACACCAACAACACAAACTGGTGAATAAATGGGAGCCTATAAAGCATAAAAAATCACATTTGTGAAATATGGCTTTGCTAGACAAAGTGGCAGAAAAAGACTGGACTTTTGTTGACTTATTTAAACTTGTGGATGGACTGTAAAGCACATACCCCACTTTATCTCATTAATGTTTTCAGCTCAGCAAGCTCCTGCCTGGTGCCCTGCAAAGTTCTACAGCGGCAGAGAGAAAAAAGAGAGACTTTGAAGTGATTAAATATCAGTTTTCTGCATTTTCTTGCTGCCTTTAGCTAATTCCGCCTAAATGTCAATTTTTTTTTTAAAGAGTTTTTGTGATTTAAAATGCTTGTTTCAGCTACATATTGTACTTATTTTACTGCCTGCACTTTAACAAAGTCGTTTTTGTGTTTAAATTACCTGTTTAACTGTTGTAGTCTACACACTCAAGTGTGATAGCCATTTCTGTGCATTTAAAGTGTTTTTTTGATTGTATCTGCTTTATTTTCTGAAAAAGCAAAAAAAAAAAAAAAAAATACTTGTTTTCCCACTTTTCTAAGCTATAGTCCAGTTTTCAAGTTAGTGCTGAATTCGGGGCTGTGTTACAAGTTTCTGTCTTTGCCCATACCTTACTTGGATAGAAGGAAGTTTCTCTCTTCACCTGTGAGAGAGGAGAGCTTTGAGCAGCCTATCTGTCCCTGGAGGAGTGGTTTCAGCCCAGAAATTAGTTATTGGCCATTTTGGGCTAATTTCTACCTCTTTCATTTCCCTGCTATAAAACCCACATTTGCGTGGTTTTGCTTGCTGGGCAGCGCCGGTTAGCTAGGGTATAACTATTCCCAGCTCCACAAAGTCTACTCTTCAATTTTTCCTTTGGAAATAGACAAACTTTCAACTTAAGCACTCAAACCATTCACTTCTCAGCTCGACACCTGCTCAAAACTCATAACAAGCACTAATAAACCTTAGCACTAGACCCCCCCCCATACTGTAAAGAACAAGGCTCTCTATTCGACCTTACCAGCCAATCAGTAAAACAGTTCACTGTACCTATCCAAAGGGCAGTTTCAGGTGTACCCTCCAGTCCAACTGGTGAATCTGGGCATTTTGAGGCAATGTTACAACTGCCTCACGTACACGGACAACCCTCTCCTCCTACCACCAAACACTAATATAGGCGAGAGATGCAATTATACAGCCAAACTGGAGGCTAGGCTCTCTCAACCCAAGACTGGACCAGACAGTCAAGAGGAAAAGGGAATTACTTGCATCACACCACCAGTTTCACACAGACCTATGAAACCAGCACCGCCAAAAAGAAAACACAAATACACAAAAACATACTCAGAGGCTCTAAATAAAAATCTGCAAAAGCAACAGAGACTTCCAAAGCAGACATCCAAGCAACCTCCAGCCCCCAACACAAGCCATGAAATACATACTACACAAAACCAGTATGCCACACAACAGCCCTATAGGCAAAATAACATACCCAACACACTAGTAATAGGTGACTCTATAGTCAGGCACACTGACATCCCACTCACTAGGCTGAACAAGAAGGTTACTGTTAGCTGCCTGTCGGGTGCCAGGATCCGCCACATAACACGGACACTCCGGAACAAGTACAAATACAACTCCGTCATTCTCCATGTTGGTGTGAATGACCCGAGTCGTACCTCCCTGGACTACATGTAAAGAGACATGGAAGAGCTCTCTGATCATGTAGCCCAGGCCGTTATGACCCTGAGTAGCATCCTGCCCTCACCAAGAATGACCACAGTATAAAGAAAAAAATTATCAATTTCAACAACTGGCTAAGATTCTGGTGTCATTCAAAGGGGATCCAGTGTCTGTCAGCCAGGGATGACATGCTCAACAAGCCACGCTGCTTCGCTAGAGACGGATTGCACCTGTCACCCTTAGGCTTTCAAATACTGCCCAAGGGTCTTGCCACCCCCATAGTGCCCTTTTTAGACAAGGCTCAAAAGACAAACCCACTGCCGTAAATAGCACAAGTAACAAAAAATGGAGGGTAATGCTCCTCAATGCCAGAAGTCTAAACCTCAAAATGCACGCACTCGAGGCACTCCTCAGTATAGTGATATATCGATATATGTGCAGTAACAGAAACCTGGTTTAAGGGAGAGCACCCCAGCACTACCAGGCTACAACTCATACCATACATTTCGGCCACAAAACCCAGACCGAAATACAAAAGGCGGGGGCGGGCATATCCATATTCATCAAGGATACCCGCACCTCCAGGTTAGTGACACAGTATGATGCTTCAGAGATCATCCACGTGCAACTAACAACGGGCAAAACTGCAATTCAAATTGTAGCTTGCTACAGATCACCCACCATGTCCCAGGACCCCCATTCCACATTTCTGGAAACACTGGGAAACATAAAAGTCCTACCAAACACCCTGATACTGGGTGATTTCAATTACCCAAACATTAACTGGGAGAACTACTCAAGTACCAACTCCCTTGCCCAACATTTCTTAGAATTTATAATCTCAAACGCCCTGGATCAACTGGTCAACACCCCCACCAGAAGTGACAACATATTGGACCTGGTCATCACCAACATGGCAACCGGTGTTCCACACCAGAGGTCAACCACTCGCTGATTAGATCTGGATATCCACATTCCGCCCCCACCACCGGTCAAAGAAACCACCGTGAAAAACTTTTCAAAAGCAAATTTCACATTACTTAAGACCAAGGTGGAAAGTTTCAAAGCCCCCATGCTAAAGGATAACGCTGCCCAAGTTGCAAAATCCTTTACTAATGCACTCTATGGGCACCTACAAGAATGCATGGATCGTGCTATCCCAAGCAAAACCAAGACTCATTCCTCCAAGAAAACGAAACCAGCCTGGTGGACCCCTGCCATAAACAAGCTATAAAATAGAAGGAGAAACCTAGTACAGAAAAGAGTAAAATCCCAAGAAGGGAAGACATCGCTGATCAGTATCCGTAAGAAACTACGATCCCTCATAAAATCATCCAAGGCTAGCTTCAAAAGAAAAATTGCCAAGGACTCCAAAAGATGACATGGCTAAAGAATGCCTTGTGGTTAAGAATCTAAGTGGCAATTCTCAGATCTGCTCGGAGTTAGTACAGAATGGCACAAAATACACTGAACCGACTGATATCGCCAACATCCTGGCAGACAGGTTCAGTGCAAACTTCACCCCCCCACTCACCCCCAAAAGGGCCCATACCCATACTAGAAGAATGCAGTGCCCCTGAAATCACAGACACTCGGGTTAAAACAGCTCTCTCCAAAGTCAAAAACACAGCATCAATGGGACCAGGCTGGGTCCTGCATGAGCTCAAAGATGAACTAACCCCTCATCTAAACACACTGTTCAAACTCAGCCTCTCCACAGGCTACGTGCCCACAGAGTGGTGCACAGCAATGGTTATTCCACTCCACAAAGGTAGAGCCACAACAGACCCCGGGAACTATCGCCCTATAAGCCTGACTATCTTGGTCGGCAAGGCTATGGAGTGCATCATTATGGATCTCATTAACAGAGACATTGGGAACCTCCAAACACTGGACCCTACCCAGTTCGGCTTTGTTAAGGGCAGTTCATGCCGCCTAAACCTGGTGGACTTCTTTGAGACAGTTACCAAGGCTATAGATGAGGGAAAGGTGGTCCACACAGCCTACCTAGACCTCGCAAAGGCCTTCGACAACATTCCCCATTCTGGTATTATAGACAAGCTCACCAGCCTGAACATAAACCCCTACGTCACAAGATGGGCTGCCAACTGGCTCACGGACAGAACCCACATGGTAAGAGTTGTGGGAGCTAGGTCTGACTCTAAACCGGTTACAAGTGGCGATCCCCAGGGCTCAGTCCTGGGAACCCTCTTGTTTGGCATAAACTTCTCAGAGGTACAGGCAAGCACAGGAGGACTATGGCTGACCAAGTTCACAGACAACTGCAAACTAGGGGCTATAATTGACTCTCCGGCTGACACAGAAATCCTCCAAAAGGGTCTCAATGAGACCGATACCTGGTGTCAAAACCATGGCCTTAAGCTAAATGCCACAAAGTGCATAGTCATCTCCTTTGGAAAAAGCAAAGTACCCACAAACTACCACATAGGTGGTAGCCCCCTAAATACAGAAGGCATAATAAGGGATCTGGGGACCTAAGATAGTAATCTCTCCTTTGATAACCACATTGCCAAAGTGGTTAGAAAATCATTCTATCTGGCCCGCCTAATCACAAAAGGGTTTGCATTCAGATCAAAAAGAGGTCATTGTGCCCCTCTACGCATCACTCATCAGACCCATCATACAGTACAATGCCCCATTTGGGATGTATCGTACAAGACATCTGCAACAGCTGGAAAGACCACAGAAGTACCTCACCAAGACTATCACTGGCCTCAAACAGATGCCCTATGCAGCTCGACTGAAGAAACTCCAGCTGTACTCTGTTGCATACCACCTACTCAGAGGTGATCTCTGCCCGACATACAAGGCCATGCCCAACCCAGAATTGATGGACATGCTCCACCTACAGAAAACCATATCCCCTCAAGCCACACACTCTAGGGATCTAAACCTCACCACAACAATAAATTAACGTGCTGGAGGGATAGATTCCTGTCCCAAAGACTTCCCATGCTCTGGAACAAGATTCCAATCTACATTAGACAGAGCTCCTCGCTAACACTCTTCAAGAGAAACCTTGACGAGTGGATGGGAAACACAAAGTTTACCTCGGAGATCACTTCAATGGCTCTCCTGGACAGAGGCACTGGGAACTAATTTAAGGGGGCGGTGAAAGGCAACACATTCCGGCTAGGCTTATAAATGCCTTCGGGCAGATAGCCTAGCACCTACCTATGAACTAAAATGAAAAAATAAGCTTAAATAAAATAATTGTTGTTCTTGTGTATATAAAACATTTCACTTTTTATATTGCAGGTTATATCCATAAAAGCAGTTTTGTATAGTGTATAGTCAAGGAGTATTTTAAATGTATGGGTTTTTTTTCAGAGACTGTTGCATGTCTTAAAAATATTAAGACAAACAAACTTTCTTAGTTGTAAAAATACAGGCTTTACAGTACAAGAAAAGAAAGGCTGGACAAATGCAAGTTTAATGTTAATATGTTCTGATCTTAGGCTGCTGGAGTGGGGTGTAAAACTGTACTTAATACATTATATGTAGAATTAAGATATTTTCTCATTTTTACAAAGTTAAATGCCTAGATTAATGACATTAGCTTAAGCTATAAATACTTTTTGTAAGCAAGTAAGCTTGAAAAATATGACAAAAATGACAACAGCCATGAATTAAGTTTATTACATCTGCAAAAATCCTAGCTTGTTTTTTTCCATTAGCACGTGTTCGATGGGAGACAACAAGTCTGCAACAGTAAGCAGTTGTACATTCTGTTCTAAGTGAAATATACAAATATTCATTGTTGAATGCTTTATATGGAGGCAAGCTGTCTGCGCATGGTAGCAATTAATCTTGTGAGTTCTGAGCATTCCTTGCTGAGAGAAATGCAAAATGCAAGCAATTCAGTGAAAAACAAAGTATGAAATGATGGGAAGTGAGTAAGAGATAGCTGCCTCCCTAGCACCCTTGATACTTGAATGCATTTATTTAATAGAACAGTACACAATTTAGTGCACTTTTTCTTAGGACTATAGGCTAAAGTTTTCTGAAAGCATACAAGCACTTTTATACATCTAGGAGGATACAGAGATAAGAACATATTAGACACAAATCAGTGCAAGTGGGAACACAGGTTATATTATGCACTTACAGGTTATATTATGCACTTTAGCATGGGTAAGCTTAATTTTAGGCAAGATAATGCCTGTGGATACAGCTGTCAATTTGCAGCAAGTGTTCCTATCTGGAGGGTTAAACTTCATTTTCTGAATATGTACATATGTGTTTGTTCTAAGTTAATAGGGGATGGGGTGTTCTGAATATGTACTTAGTTTTTCATTTGAGGGATTTCATTAAAACAAAAACTCTTGAAAATGCAAGGTTCATAAGGAGATCAGAAGAAACAACTGCAAAAAAGATCAGCCTGC